>NC_051441.1:2181773-2281389 GCF_001649575.2 Kryptolebias marmoratus | reverse complement strand
TGTGAACCAGCCTGTGGACCAGTTTGTGGACCAGCCTGTGGACCAGTCTGTGGACCAGCCTGTGGACCAGCCTGTGGACCGGTCTAACTGTGGACCACCCTACGGACCAGTCTGTAGACCAGTCTGTGGACCAGTCTGTGGACCAGTCTGTGGATCGTCCTGTGGACTAGTGTGGACCATTCTGTGGACCAGTCTGTGGACCATTCTGTGGACCATTCTGTGGACCGTCCTGTGGACCATTCTGTGGATCAGTCTGTGGACCAGTCTGTTGACCAACCTGTGGACCATTCTGTGGATCAGTCTGTGGACCGTCCTGTGGACCAGTCTGTGGACCGTCCTGTGGACCATCCTGTGGACCATCCTGTGGACCATTCTGTGGACCGTCCTGTGGACCAGTGTGGACCATTCTGTGGACCAGTCTGTGGACCAGTCTGTGGACCGTCCTGTGGACCATCCTGTGGACCATCCTGTGGACCATTCTGTGGACCGTCCTGTGGACCAGCCCCCCTGAGGACCTGAGATCAGCTCAGCCTGTCAGTGTCTCACCTGTTCAGTCTGGCTTTGAATTCATTTATTTAATTTTATAGCACTTCTAGCTTGACTCTTAAGTCATTTATATTTAAATATAATTTATTTCTACTCATTTTGTCAGTCTGATATACTCATAGTAAAAAAAAAAAAAAAAACAATCTTTAAAATTCACAGCTCAGAAGTGAAAAAGGGTAATTTTTCTGCAGCTGGAGCGATCAGAACCTTTTCATTCAGGCAGAACAAGTCTCCTTTTCCCAGGCCTGCGTGTCAACAAACTCAATGCATTTTAGATTATTTTTGAGTTAGGCAACCCAAATAGTTGATTAATAAGATTAATAAGTTAGTAAATATGAACACATTTTAAAAGTGTTCATATTTATATTCAGTTTTTAGTCTTTATTCTAATAAACCTGAAGCTGTCAGTTCAGTTCAGCCCTGTTGATACACGCTTCCTCCACCACATCGAGCAAGAGGGTGTGTGTGTGTGTGTGTGTGTGTGTGTGGTCAGAATTAAACACTAACGCTTTAGTTATTTGTTGGGTTCGTATCACCAGAAATGGTTAATTTATTACAAGTTCATGTCTCTGTGCACCCCCCCCCCACACACACACACACACACAAACACACTGACACACACACACACACCCACGCACACATGACCCTCTCTCTCTTTCTTACCAGCCAAGCTTCAGAAGCACTTCCCCAAAACGAAGAAACATGCAGCTGTGAAACCAACGAGGCGATTCAAACTGAACAATCTGCCAATATTTTGAAATGAAGACATAAAAATAAATACAAAAAAAATAAGCAAATGTTTAATTTTGACCTGCTGGTTTTAAAAACATTTAGAAAATATCTCCTGGTTGGAAAGCAGCTTTTTACAGTTGGTGTGAATTCATTCAGAAAGTGCAGTTTAAATGTTTAATATTCAAAAGTTTCTAAAATCTCTCTTTAAAAACAAAACAAAAGAATTGTAAATTAGTTGTAAACGTGTGTAAGATTTTAGATGAAGGACAGAGAAGTGAGAAACATGCAAAAAGAAAATGAGGAAGAGAAATCAACTGACTTTAAAGCGAACTCCTGTGGACTCTGAGGGGAAAATGATCATTTTTTGGTTCAGATTTTGAACAAAAGTTTCTCAGCTCACCTTTTCCTCCTGACAGAAGTTCAGCTGGTCTGAAGTTTTATTCTAATCCTGGCAGCTTGTCCCTCCTGTATGTGAGCACAGCAGCATAATTCTGGGAGCTGAGAGTCTGTGTGTTCAGGTCCAAGCAGGGTCCAGGTTTATGCAGAGGAGAAAAGTTCCCAAACTGTAACCGGATGAAGTGAAGAGAAGACTGAAGTCTGAGACTCTGATGCTGCATGAAAAAAAGAACAGACCCGCCTTTCTCCAAAAGCAAATAAGCAACTTCCGTCTGCAATGAAAGAATTTATCCCCTGAAGCTGCAGAATGACAGCTCAGAACAGCGCCCCCTACACTAAAAACTGCTCAAAAACTCACAATTCACCAGATTTTAATATTCAAATATGATGAAAATATAGTTTAATCATCTCTGGGTAGGTATGCGTGTGAATTTATTTATAAATCTGTTTAAACACCCTTATAATAGTTTGTTCAAATTTAATTAATTAGAATAATAACACCTGTTACATTCAGATGTGTAAAGATGTGAATTTTACTAAACTCTTTAATTCTCAGCACTGTTGCAATGGCTTTGTGTTACAAAAGAACAGGAAAGGTCATGCAGAAAGTTAAAGAAAATGTTAATAATAAATAAAAGTAAGGAATACGGGCGTGTTTAGAAGAGTTGGTCATGAATCAGCCAATGTAATAAATTTAATATAAATCCCTGAGGAAGATGCTGAATTTCTAAAAGCTTCAAAATGTGCCTCATTTACAAGCTGCTTTGAATTTATTATAAATAGAAACTAAATGTACCACAAATAAAACCATTTCATTCAACAGGAAAATGATTCAATAGCTGTTGAGTGTTTGCTGCTGAATAATAAAAATAAAACATTAAGTCCGTCTATAACATGTAAAGCAGCACATCCAAAAAGAAACAGGTGATAAGTAAACTGTCCTCGGTTTAACTTCCTGCTCTACAAACTTTGTAAATGATTCATCAGGTGGGATTGAGTCCGATTCGATTACAAACCTGAGAGAAACACAGGAAGGGCTGCAGCGACTCTCCTCTAACATCTGTCAACAAATGTGACCTCGTGGGAATATTAAAACATTTTAATAAAATCATGTTGGACATGAAAACAGCTCCGGCTATCACTGACACTTACTTTTTGTTTTCTAGGCACATAAATCTGTGAATACATAATGTAAGACCCACAGGACCTAACTTTAACTTTAATTATTCTTCTGATGCGACTCAAACAACTGAACAGATGAGATGGAGTTTAAAGAAACTCACACTGAAATTTTCACACAATATGAGGACAAAACTGAAGACAGGCAGTCAGAAACTATTTGTAGATTTCTAACAATCATAAATCATAGTAAGTGTCCAGAACCGCTTCTAAAACTCTGATTTAAAAAGGGAGGATTTTATAGCATGATGGCAGTTATAAATACATGTAAATATTGATTTTATTTAGTATTTAGTTTTGATTTAAACTTACAGTTATCCTCCTTTTAAATCGATTTGTCAAACATCACAAATAAACTGTTGAGTTGGAGATGTCTTACACAAAAATAAAATATATGGAGAGAAAAGACAAACAAGACAATAAACAAAGACAGAAATAGCTTTTAATAAAGTCATACTGATTAAATTAACTGATCAATATTTGAATAGTTTAAAAACAGCTCCTGCCTCCATGAGGCTATAAATAATGTAAACATGATAAAACAAGCAGGAAGTTTTCATCTCTGAAGGTCTCTAACTGCTCTGACAGAACATATTTAATCATCCTGAGCTACAGTCTGCGAGTCGGCGCCGTTGGTTTGCAGGAAAGTGTGAAGCTATGTGACCTGAATCTCCAAACCGCTTGCTGTGCACAGCAGCTGCAGGTAGATGGCTCACATCCGCCTCGCGCCTTCTTACTCAATACCACAAGATAAATACACACTTATCTGTGTGTGCAAACCTGGGCCTGTGGGGTAGAGCTGCAGGTGTGAGAGATGGCCAACTGTTCATTTATTAACTCACGGGATCAGCTACTCTGAAGGGTTTATTGGTTACGTAACAACTCCAAAAACAGAGAGAACCTAAACATAAAAAAATAGTTCCCTTGTTCCGCTTTAGACTAATTCACAAACATAAATGAAACTCGGTACAGGTGGAGCTGTCGCCTCAAGGTCACGGTGCTTTCCTCACACCTGCTTTTTACCTTTAATGTGAGCATTTTTCCTGCACAGCTAAACCTGAGAGTCTGTCTGAAAACATCAAATCAAATGCAGACAAAAAGAAAATCAGTTAAAGAAAACTTGCATTGCAAAGATTTTCTTTTGTATCTTTGAAAATCTTTGCAATGCAAATAAAAATGCAATATACTTGCCTAAAATAAATAAATAATAAACTTTAGCTGCTGTTAGCTTGTCAGCTGGTATAAAACAAAATGTCTTTCATAGAACATTTCAGTTTGACAACATAAACTGTGGTCAGTACAACACATTCACACACAACTAAGAACTGTATAATATGGAGAAAGAAGAACGTATAAAAGAACCATTTTCTGTTTTGAAATACTTGCCCCCTTGTTCTTACTGATTAATTTAGATTAATTTATTGCTGTCATTCTTGCATGGCCCACATGAAGATAAGAAGTTTGTTTTAGCATCACCTGAACTGTTTTATATGTAAAGAAACATTTAAACTGTGGTTACTAGCATCTCTGATTTAAAAGAACTGTCTAAAAACACTCAAAGGAGGCTCATTCCTTCACTTTATTTAAGAAAAAACACAATTTAATCAAACTACAGGTCAATAATGTCTGACCTGTCAACCTGTGAACAGCAGCATCAAAATATCTTCATTTGTCCTTAGATGCAAAAAGTTGCTGCTTTTCTCGGACCTCGCAGCTGTAATGCAGCTTTCTGCCACTGGGTGGCGCCCTCGATGCGCAAATTTAGTTTGAGTTGGAGTCAAAGCTCCTGGTTTAGTGTTGGTTCCTGTGATTGGGTTAAGGTCAGGTTTGGGGTTACACATTTAGTAAGAAATACTTAAAATATCAATCAATATTTTGTTTATTTTGAAACAAATGTGGATTTCCAAACTCTGAGAACTTCCTCCTCTGCTCAGCCATCTTTGAGAAGTTTCAGATATCCTTAACTTTGTTTAAATATAAAAACATTTTTTTTGTAAATCTAATGAAACTTGAAAATATCTTTTTAAACAATCTGTACCATTATTAACTTTTGTTTATTAAACAAGTTCTGAAAATGTCAATAGGATTTAAAAAAGAAAAAGATAGGGTCCAGAACCCCAAGTTTGGGTGGTGAAATATCTACTATCTGGGGGTCTAGAGAAGATCTACAGAAATCCAATCAACTTTAAAATGGTTGGTAATACAATGTTTAGCCTTAACTATCAGAAAAACATGAAAAGTAATGACGAGGCTCTTTGTTAAATGGCTTCTGGGGATGTTTGTATTCATGCAGACAGTTTCAGTTTAAGGTTCAAAACTTAAAAAGTTTGGATAACTCTGTGTGTAAAACAAATGAGGAGGCAAACTGAGTGAGTTTATTTAAACACAGCTGGTGTGTGTTTTGGTTTCAAATGAAATATTCAAATACTTTCGTTTTTAAGCCTTATATGTTAGATTTTGGCTTAGCTATCAAGGATGCTTAGTAGAAATATTTGGCCTTATTTGGACCCATTTTAGCTCAGTTCCATTATCTGACAGTGAATAATGTGGATGTATCAGTTTCCAAAGCTGGGGTCAGACCAGGATCGTGAAACATCAAGTAGGGGTCCTCACATAGTCTCCAGACGTCAAATTATATTTAAAAATGAATGTTAACAACATGAAAAAGTACCTCTGTAGTTGAGACTGTGCTCTTGTTTAGTAGGGTTATTAATATTAGGTCAAAACCAGCAACGACCAGAGTCACAAGCCTCTATTGTTGTTATTTTGTGGGTTAAAAGATACAAAGTTTGCAGCCTCTAAATTACATCACACAGTTTGAGGTTGGGTCTAAAAACACTAGAGCTAGAATAGAGCAGTGGTTCCCAAACTTTACAGCTTTTGACCCACAAACTAAAAGCTGAGGAGACCCATGATGTCAACTGTTGTTGGTCAAAGTGTTCAAACGTTTCCAACAAGTCATTTAACAAAGAACCTGACAGTCAGTGTAGTAGTTTTCATCCATTTGTGACGACTGCTTTTATGTCTTTGTAAAAGCTAGGACTAAATATGACAGTGTTCATTATTTTTAAGGTTTTTATGATTTCTGTATATCATCTTTGGTGTTTATCTGGACTCACAGTGGGGTCCTGGCCCCCAAGTTTGGGACCCACTGGACTATGAGTACGACCCAAACTGTGTGCCTGAAAATCTGTTACGCGAGTTTTAGGGGATTTTCGCATTGGTCTGGTCTTCAGACTATAATTCCGACCCAGATTCGGGTTCTGGTTGACAGTGTAAACAGCATAAACCGCTTGAGGACCGTTTTAGAAGCACGCCGGTCCTCGTAAATATAGCTGTCCAGTTCGGAGTCCGACTGTGTGTGTTTTGCTCCGCCTCCTTAACGGGCCGTGCGTGTGACGTCACGGGCAGCGCTGGAGTGTTTTGATTTGCTCCGCCTCCTTAACGGGCCGTGCGTGTGACGTCACGGGGAGCGCTCGCGCTCCGGCAACAGGTTGTTTCATTGAGCTCAGTCGGCTCGGCTCTCTCTGCGCTCTTCTAACGGATGTAACGGGTCTCATCATGAAGCGGGCTGGAGCTTCGCTGCTTTCGCAGAAACTTTCACTCAGAAACGAACTAACGGCGGTTAACGGTTCCCCTCTGGCTTCTGTTTGCACAAAACTTTAACTTCGGTTTGGATTTTTATCACGAAGAAATCAGATTTTTTTCGGGTATTTGTACTCGCGGTCTGTTGGACTGAACGTTACTCACCGTTGAAATTGTCCCATATCCCGTTTAAGAGTATCTGGGGGGCTGTTTGGACCTGTTTTCTTGTTTCTGAAGAAGGTGAGAGTGGATTATCCCTGTGGAAACGTTGAACTTCTCCGTCTCCGAACTTCAGCTAGCAAGCCGCAGAGAATGCTATCTTCTGGTCGCCTCAGCCCGAGCCTCTGTCCCCTTGGTTGTGTTTTTGTAGAAGGCTGAAAAACAAGCATGATTTCTGAGGAGAGAAGCAGCCACGTCAATAAACAAGCCCTGAACTTTCCTGTGGGTTTGCTCATCCGCTCTCCCAAGAGGCGCCTGGCCAAACTGGGGAGGAAACCCAGCAATGGCTCCCTGCAGTAAGTCAGCCTCTTCGGTTTTACTGTTTATTAAGGCTTAAAAAGTCTCACACAGCAGGTATGAGTTGTTTATATACATGAAGCTAGATCTATTCTCCTTGTGACCGTGTTTAGACGATTATTCTGTCATTATTTGCGTTAAAACAGCTGCATACACTTAGTGCACAGAGGAACACATGGCATTATTCCTTATTTCATAATAAAAAGTTAAATGTGCAAAACAATCTAAATAATCTTTGCTTTTTTTGCAACTTAAAGTACAAGTAGCTGTTTTGCTGTGCTCCATCTCTGCATGGAAAATAGTCATGTAAGACATTTAGTTTTTTAACTGATTAATTTAAAAATGTCCCAGTATTTAAATTAATATTTCTCTTCTTTTGTGTTAATTATGTAGAATATAGAGGTTGACCAAATGGGTTTTTCTATGATCAACTCTGGGCCAACATACAAGACCAATTTTTATTTCTTTCTTTATTGGCAATATGTATTTTTCAACTGATTGTCAAACCTCAAATCCAGCAGATCTTCACCCTTGCAGGGTTACGAAGGGGGTCATTGGGGTTTGACTCTCCAGTCTACAAGTGTTTTGTAGATCTGGAGTAGATTTGTGCATTTTTGACACAAAGTCAAGCTCGTTCTCGGTGAATCGGTGAATGGATTTTTTGTTTAATAAAATATAACAATAATTGCTTAACTTAAATAAACATGTTTTTAACAACCCTTTTGCACACCTAAAAATAAAAAAAGAGCATTTTGGCTTTTAAAAATCTAAATTGTGGGCTACAGTAAGCTGGTTGTAGCAGCTGCTACTGCATCTTCATTTTCCTTTTTGGTGAATGATTAGTTTGCACAGGCGAGGCTGATTGCAGATTTTTATAAAAGTGGCTGATTAAAATGGGTCAGAAGATTAATCAGTCTATCTCTAGTACAATATTAAAGATGTTTTTTGGACAATTTTTCATTTTCCTAATTTCAACCATTTTTTCTTATATGTTTATCTGTATGTGTAGGTTATTTATCTAATTAAAGCTCATAGTTATATTGGTTTTATTAGCTCTTATTTTGACAGTAAATAATGTTTTATTCATCTGTTAGGCTCTCAAATGGGTAAACTATGCAGTATATGTATTTTATTTTAAAATTGTTTTGTTGCTTTAATTTGACTCTTTTTAAATATTCTCTAATTAACAGATAACAGTTGATAAATTCAAAATTGAAACAGTAATTGAATGATGGAGACAAGCTGTTAAAAGCATCCAGTGGTATGGAAACACAGAAGCCGCATGTGTTGATCATTTGCCCTTTGTGTCCCCTCAGGTCCAACAAGTCGGACAGCACCGTCCGATCTGCTGAGAGCGTCGGTGTCCGGCAGCCGGCCAAGAGTAAAATCCGGCGTCACAACAACAAGCTTTCAACTGTTTTCAACTACAGCCCCAACTTGCGGGACAGTGGCCGCCTCGGCCAGACGAGGGGCAGCGGGAGCCTGTCAGGAGACCCTCATTTTACAGACGACCCCGCCGAGCTGTCCAGCCAGTTGTCTGTGCCGGGCATCCTGAAGATTTTTGGTAGCGACATCTGCCAAGGCGCCCACTACAAGAGTGTGCTGGCCACCACTCAGTCCAGTGCAAAGGAGCTGGTGAGGGAGGCTTTAGAGAGGTGAGATGTTTTGAGCTGAAACATGTCAAGAAATCTCCCTACAAAAGGATTTAAGATGAAGATCAGTTGAACCTGAACAGATGGTGTGTGACCAGTCAGCAGATCACCACTACCACCTCTCATATGTCACTAATTACTGTATGTTAGCAACAGCTTGAAATTTTTATCTACTAAATGAATGTTTCTACAACTGCATGGTCCGTTTACCACCAATCCAATAAGAGGTTGTAAATTTATTGGAGAAAAAAATCACAACTTAAAAATTTTATTGGATGGAAGCATATTCATAGATTTTTTTGGTTGACAAAATGATGAGTAACACAGTCAAAACCTTGTTTCCAACCTTTCTAGTGTAGATATTAACATCTACTTGTAAAGAAAGTAGGATCTTCGGGCCAAAGAACCAAGGAGCTCTCACTGTTTTTTCATCGCCCCATTCTGGTATTTCTCCCTGAATTTCTGCTTCTGTTGTTCAGGTACTGTCTGGAAAAAGAAGACGCCAACGATTATGTGCTGTGTGACGTGATTGGTAAGACAGGTGCTGATAACCAGTGGAAGAGGGAGTGCTTCAGAGTTGTGGGCGACAATGAGAGGCCCCTCATGCTGCAGTCACTGTGGAAGCCCAAGGAAGGCTTCTCCAGAAGATTTGAGATCCAGCAGCGAGTGTCTGTCGAAGAGCAGAGTTTGAAGGACACGGACACAATCACAGCAGGTATTCATGTCAGATCACTTTTGTTCAGAAATCCTGGACTGTGCCATATTCAGTGTGCAGATACACAGTCACCCTAACATCCTTACGCCCGGGTAATCAATCACTCAGTCTCTGCACGGGGAGCCTTTATCCCCGTCTCTTATTGCGGGCTAACAGCCTTCATTGTCCTGCTTATCACCAGCTAGAGCTGTGGAGACGGTAGACATGTGAAAGAGGTCAGGAGGAAACAAAAGCAGGAGGATTGGGAGGTCAGAGTGGGCCTGTTCTTATCTTTGTTTTATTTCGAGGGCCCATCAGGTCCCTGTGAAGCATCAAAGCACTGAGCAGCTCTTCCAGCTGGGCCTGGAGCTGCCACAAAGTTGCTTCTCACTGCGGTGGTGTTATTCTTTTTATCAGAGCTCACTTCCTGCTCGGTTGGGACTGTGCAGCTCGTTGGTTTGTTGCGGTCCTCGTGTGTGTGTGTGTGTGTGTGTGTGTGTGTGTTGGACCAGCACATAGGTTTGTTGACACTGGCTTCATAATACCTGGTACTGCTAATACAGTTAGGCTTCAGGTGGTGTGATATAATAACAGAAACAGGAAAGAAATTCTTTTTTTCTTTTCTTTGATTATTATTTACTTTTATAGACAGAAATAAATGATTTCTGAATACCTAAGAGTGTAACTTGCTAAAATTGCTGTACCTGAGGAGTGGATTAAAATCGACCAACTTTAAGTTAAATCTAATTTACAACATATACCAGAAATTGGCTATGAGATAATTGAGACAGAAAGATGATGAAACAAAAAGAGGACTGAAGTATTCACCACCACAAACTTAAAGCTGAATGTACTGGATTTTATACTCCACTGGGGAGAGGGATGTCTGGGTTCCTCTCCTGGACCTGTTGCCTCTGTGACCCGACCACAGATAAGCAGGAGAAGATGGATGGATGGATCTTTAAATCTTTCAGGTACGATAGTTTTGACAGAACCTTTGAAATACAGAAAAGTGGAGCAACAGGACCTTGTTATTTCTTGACCTATTAAAGGGATTAATTGCTGTTAATAGATTGTTACTGTACCCAGACTTGAGCAGAATTTGCTCCTGCCTCATTAAAACTGCTTATGCAAAAGTAATAAGCTGCTAAATCCACTTTTCTGTTATGCAGTCCTCTCATCCTACTCTTGGAAAATAACGCATTTAGAAAAAAAGACTATCTCAATTCATTCTTGTTAGTTTGTGTGGGTTTCTTTTTCAGGCGTTAGTGTCCCATATGGTGTTAATGTTGTGTCAGAGTTTCCTACCACCAGCAGAAAAATGTCCTAGTGCAAAAATGGACATGTCACGTTTTACAACTAAACTTAAAATCCTGCAAGCTGAAATATTATTCTGAGACTCCATCAGTCAGATTCTGCTGCAGTTCTCATGGCTTTGTTGCACATGATCCCGTCTCCTCCTCGTTATCATTATCCTCTCAGTGACTGGGAAAGCTGTCCTTTACCTCCACAGGGTTTTCGGCACAGAGCCCATTCTGTCAGAGCGGTGCTGAACAATGCAGAAAACACTCATTTCCACAGCTGATAAGGGCAGCAGAGTGCCGGGTGTGAGTCCCGGCTCTCTGGACATTCCACTGTGCTTAATGGCTCCAGAAAAGCTGAATAGTGTTTGTGTTATGTCAGGTTGATGTCAGATAGAAGTGTCCACATCTCACTTTCCTACACATTTACCCAGCTTTTCCTCCGGTTCTGTTGTGTTTGACTTGGAGCCAGCACAGCAGAACATTACACTGGAGTCATTTTGGTTTACCAGAGCAATTTCCAGGGAATTCTGGTGACTGTAAACAGGATTTCATAAACAAAACTTCTCTTCTGTTTGTGTTTTTCTCTGTAAGGATTTCGATGAAGCTAGATAGTTTAGAGATTAAATGATTTGTTGCTGTTTTTGCTTTTCTAAAACATAATTTTGTTATTTACTCATTTCCTCTCACTCATTTCCTGTAATAAAAAAGTCAAAGGTAGAAGGAGGCATGTTATAGAGAAGGATGTAGTGACATCAAACTGCAGCTGTAGAATCTGCCATGTTAGAGATCACTTCTTCTTCAACATGTTGGGAATCCCCATTAGAAATAGATAAGATTTTCTCTATATTCTGTAAGTATTCATATTTTATAGTTTTACTGTGTGAATGCTGATTTTAGCTCTTATTTATGGTTTTGTTCATTTTAACTTTTAGCTACAGTTTCAATGATTTTAGCTTTTAGCTGCTGTTTTGCTGCTCTGCTTGTTTGAACTTTATCAAGCAAAGTCATTCAGCACTCAGCCTTTAAACTGAAGTGTCACAGAAAATGCCATTTCTATATTCTGATGATGTAATTATTGTAGTATTTTATTGTGTGACAAAGTGTAGTAAGACTTTAGATCATTATGATTAAAAAAATAATTTTTTTTAGGAGGAAATTTAAAAGATTGTTCACAGAATCCTTGTGGAAAGAGAAACTGGCATTTGTCATTAATGGCCTGTATCTTTTATTTGGTAGTTTATTGTTAAATATGTTTCTGCTCTGATAGTCATACATGAGTCCAAATACTTTGTGTAAAATATAGTGTTGAACATAGTTTCCTAACTTGAAGATTTGTAATTCTTCCATCGTTTCATCTGTGACCTTGCTGTTTTAAACCTTCTCCATTTTATCACACGAGTTTGTCCTCTCACATCTCTGCTACCAACATGTCTGTCCCAGTCCTGAAGGCAGCGGTCCATGAATGCAACATGTTTATTTTTTACATGTTCGCGTAAACAGAAAAAGTAGAACCCTGTTCTTTCTGTGAATCCAGGTATCAATGCCCAGGCTCGTAAACTTCAGAAGAACCGCTCCAGGGTGACCTCCCTGTTTGTGGACAGCAGCGGGGAGGACGCAGATGGACCTGGGTTCTGGAGGAGCTTGAGTGAGATGGATCTGTCTGCGATGGGGAAGGAGGCCAGCCGGGCCCAACAGAGCGCGCTCAGAGAGGATCTGGAAGTCGAGGCCGACAAGGAGGTGCTGCGACTGGGCATGGAGAAGGAAGAGACGGAGAGCAGTGATGACAACACCACCCAGTACTCCATCCACCCCCCCTTTGACTTCCCCTACTTCCTCCTGCTGCAGGGATATAACCACAGACAGGTGACCATGTTTACATTCCTTCAGGTGACATTAAGAATATCCAAAACCAAAATGAAGAGATTATCCTAACCTTACTCCTAATGACTTTATGGGCATCGTTGTTTTAGGACTTGTAAATATTGTGCACTGAAATGAGTGAATGAAATGAAACTCAGATGAAGTGATAGAATAGGCTGTTTCTAAATTAAATTAACAATCTACTTTTACGCCTGTTGGTGAAAATTCATAGTAGTCATACTTTTCTAAACAACTTTTAAAAATGAAGTTATTACAAAAACTTATTTGTAGCTTTAAAATGTGTCTGTGAAAAAATATTATAAAAGCGCAAATACTTTTTTTAGAGTTTAATCTGAAGCGTAATTTGGAAGCCAAGGCTGCCCCTGAGCCAAGATTTTCTGTTTATTTTACTCAGATACTTTCTGTGGGAGCCGGCAGCTGCCATCAAATCAATTTGTTTCCTGTTTTTTCTTTTTTAAGCATCGCTGATGATCAAACCTCCTCAGACACAGAGTGGGACATGTGATCCAAATGATTCAAAATATGTATACTGTATAATCCACACTGCCCCCGCAGCAACATGGTCACATTTATCAGTACTTCTTGGATATTTTAGTGTCAGAGTGTCAGAGTTCTTATGACTCCTGATTCATGTGTCATTCTTTAAAAAAAGCTTTCGAGTTGAATGTAGAACACTGAGGATTTCCTGTTGTCTATTTCTTTTAAAAATAAACAAATAAAGTACAGATAAAAAGTTATATACATTTTCAGAAGGTTTAAATGAAGTTTGTCTCATAATTTACCTGCGTCTACATCTGTGCTCTGCCCTGAAGAAGAGACGAAGCGTGGCTTAGACCTCTTAGATCTCTCCTGACAGTGTGTTTACGGACAGATTAACACAACAAGGTGGAAACAAGTGCACAAGAGCCTTGAATTAAACATCTTACATTAAGACCTAAATGAGTAAAGAATCCAGCTTATTTACCTGGGTGATAAGAGGATTGAGAGAGAAGCAGCACTTTGAACTTCAACATGTGTTTCTCAGAATGGATTTCTGAAGTGGAGTAAATAGAACCAGGAGATCTATTTTAGTTGTGTCTTCCCCACAGGATAAGCTGTCTGTGATCATGAGCCAACAGAGGGGGGGTGAGTTCAGCAGACACTAACAGGGAAACCTCGTCAGAACGTTTGGCAGAACACGGAGAGAACACTAATGTTCCTCAGTTTGTAATCAACATACTTTGATTTGAACTGTGCCTCCACACATCCCTGGTCCTGTCAAATCCCTGGCTTACACCAACTCTTTCATAGCAAACCAGAGACGCAGGCTGTGGTTTTGGCTCAGCTCACTCCCAGGAACAGGAACCTTATTCTAGTAATGTTTTTATTCCTGGTAGCTCTGCAGCTAACTGAGAGGTGAAGCTGGCCTCATCTGGGTCTTAATGATATGTCAACCCAAAACCAAAAGAAAGAAACAGCACTGATCTGCATTTTTTCAGCGGTCATAAAACAGGAACTGAAAGCCATGTTATTGACACTGTGTGTTACAGAGAAAAAAACTCAATTAGGACTTCTGCTAACCATTATTTTAATTATATGTTGAGCTGACAGAGCGCCTGTGGAAGTTCCCCTGACCCAAACTATTTTCAGTCATCTATTGTACAACATATCACAAAAACTACTGAAATTATTTCAAGTAAAATTGTTAAATTAACAAGTATGAGTGCAAACAGTGTTTTTTTTAATAAAAAATAACCTTAAATAAGCAATTTAAGATCAAATGACATTTGGCCCTAGCATACTGATGACATTAATAAACTTATATTTTGCTTTTGGCCTCTGAGACCTCTGAGTCTTTTGTTTGAGAGAGAGGACACATCTGTCACTGTAAGAGCACATGGCTCTGACCAGCACAGATGAGGACATCCCCTCACCTGGCTCCTGACCCTGAGGTCATAGACATCATCAACCTGTAATCCCTTCCATTCTTGTCTCGCTTCATGCTGCCAGTCCAGGTCTTATTTTTACCAGCTGATCCCAGAGCTGTTTTCACACAAACTGTTGGTTCATTTCCAACTTGTTACACAATGAAATCTGTCTCATCCCACACGCTGACAGACTTAGTGTTTACTTTACGTAAAGTAGATTAGAAGAAAATTATTGTTGACATGTTTCAAGTGATAACGCCTTTCACCTCCTTCAGTGAGGAGGACTTGTGTTTCCTGTTGTTTGTTCAAGTAAAACAAGTATTTTGAGGACATTTTTATTGGCATTTTTTAAACGTGTTTACAATCAAATGGTCATTTGTTCAGTTATTAATTCAAGTCTCCTTGCTGGTATTAACCTAATATTTTTCCAGTGAAAATATGGTAGCTTTTGTAGTTTCTAAAAATGTTTGATCTGTATATTTGTTTTTCAGGATTTTGTCATCTATCTGATGAGTGGAACCACCACCATCTTCGGCTGCTGCAGGGAGCACTGTAACGGAGAAGATGAAGAGAGGTTAAAAGTGGACATCCTCCTTTTTGCTCCTGATGTGTTGCCACAGCACTGCTGCATCAGACGCCTGGACTCTAACAGCCAAACATCCACAGGAAAGCACAAAAAGACACTAACAATGCTGAAGCCCCTCCATGATGCTCCTGTGACCAGAAATGGTTCCATTCTGAAAGAGGAAGTCGAACTGAGTCCAGGGGATTTGGTTGGTTTAGGGAAACACTACTTGTTCATGTTTAAAGATCCTACAAGCACATCAGGATCCCTCAACTCTCCACCTTGGATGACCAGACTCTGCCCAAACTCTGACTCTTGTTTATCATGTGGTTCTTCCGTCACCATTAAACGCTTCCAGAGGAAACCGTTACCTCCTCGTTGGAGAGATCTGGAAGGCACAGAGGCGTCGCTAAGCTATGAACTGGAGCAGGAAGAAAGAGTTCTTCAGGCGATTCTGGACATGGTGGACGCCAGTGGAAGTGAGCAAAAACTGACGCCTGCTTTCCTGCTGATTCTTTGCATCCAGCACTCAGCCTCCAGATTCCAGTTAACGCACTTCAGGCAGCTGCTGCTCAGAATAGCCAGTCAGGTCCAGCTGGTCGCATGGGTAAAGATGAAACTCTGCTCTTTAATCAGATAGATTAGCTTTTCTTTAAAAAAAATTCAAATAAGATGTTAATTTCTGAATTGAAAACCATGGAGTATGATATTCGAAATGATCATCTTATCTTTATCTTGTGACTTTTCAGGAGAAGACAAAGAAACTTGCTGCAATCCAGCCAGAAATGTGAGTCCAGAAAGTTTTCATAAAACACAGAAATCTGCTGCCTGTGATGATTCAGCATCTGATTCCTGAAATATTACTGAATGTATACCAAAGACAAGGGCAAAAACTTTCACTAATAATGTTTAACCTGGTAAAACACCTATAACTCCAACATAAAGAGTTAACAATTTTACTAGAAAGAAAAGAAGGGAAGAAGCAATCCAACACGTTCAGACTGTTTTGAAATTGTTGTAATAAAGTGTTAGTGACTGAACTAATTGATTTTAAAACATGACTTTTTTGATGAACTGTAGGGTTTCTGGGTTTAACCTCAGATTCTCCCCACAGTTTGAAGGTTGAACTGCGTGAACAGGCAGGCAGCTGGAACACACTGTAAACACACAGAAAGCTGTTGGTGTAAAAACACGACTGAGGTTTGAAAATCAGGAGATCTTGTGTACGGTAAAAACAAGAAAAAAAAATAGTGACTGGTTATCAAAGAATAAAATATAAAAACTTCTCAGACTGGATTAGTTCGAAGCTCTTATGTTGGAAAAATGGAATCATTTCAAACAGAGCAGATCAGAAAGAGTTAACTGGGTTACTGTGTGATAAAACTAATGATTGTGGTTTGGTGTAATATGATCAGATCTATCTGATCTGAGTGAAATGAGTCATTCCTGTGAAGTGTAAAACAATCATCAGGTTTTAGACAGATTTCCCCTCTGACTCCTGACTGGTTGTCCTTCCCTGTCAGGAGCTCCGGTGATGCGCAGCCCGAGCAGCTTCAGCTGCTCAGCATGAAGGAGCTGATCCCAGGTCTGCAGCCGCTGGTGTTGTGGATGGCCAACTCCATCGAGCTGCTGCACTTTATCCAACATGAGGTCCCTCAGCTGCTGCCCTGGAGGCAGGACCACCAGGATGCAGGTGGGTAGACGCACTAACGGCTGTCCAACCTGCCGTGTGGTCGGATTATTGAGACATGCTTTGATGTTTTTCTCAGATGTGCTGGACTCCGAGATGTCCTCTACTCGAACAGCCTGTGAGGAAGCCATGACAGTCCTGGAGGAAGTCATCATGTTTACGTTCCAGCAGTCTGTCTACTATCTAACAAAGGTTAGCTCTCTCACATGAGCATAAACAGCAGGGGTGGCCAATCCTGGTCCTCAGGGCCACCATCCTGCATGTTTCCTTTGTTTCCTGCTCCAACACACCTGATTCAGAGGTTAAATCACCTCTTTATGTTCTGCAGAAGCCTGTTAATGACACACTGATTCAAATCAGGTGTGTTGGAGCAGAGAAACAAGTAAAACATGCAGGATAGTGGCCCTGAGGACCAGGGTTGGCCACCCCTAATATACAGCCTAAACCTTTAACATTACAGGCACTAACATGTTTCACATTGTTTTGGACCTGAATGTCTCTCACACGAGAAGCAGGAAACCTGACTGAATAAACACAACATTCTGTTTTCATTGAGCGTGTTCCAGACAGAAAGCACAATAACAGAGTGGAAACACAAACACAAACTCTCAGTCAGGAAAGGGCTGTGAGGCAGTGAGTGGGGTGTCTTTTCCACTCGCTGCAGAATAAACACTGTGATATTGCAACCTTACAGAGCCTGAATGCTTGATTTAATGAGAACCACAATGTGAACATTTAAAGAACATATACAGCCTTATAAAACTGAGCTTTGTTCTTAAACAATTAGTGCTGAAGCTGTTTATAAAAGATTTCTGTCATTTTATCATGGACTGAAGGAGGAAAGTTTCTTTGGGTTTATTTCTAATTCGGACTCAAATACATTACAGAGCAGCCTGGAGACTTAAATTAAGTGAGCTTTTGAAGCCTAAAATCATTAAAATTTTGTGAATAACCCAAACCAGACAGCAGAGTAATTTATGGGAAGCAGATATGTGTAGCTGCAGAAACAGCACCACTGCTGGCTGTCAAAGGAAGGTGGGTGAGGAAACAGGAACCATCTGTTCTGTTGTTTACAGATCTCTGAGATATTTCTAACTATTTTACAGAAAAAAAAAGTATTTAGTACTCTGGAAAGATATTGTTCTCTACTGTGTATTATTTGGTTAAAAAAATATTAGCTTATTTGTTACTTTTAGGATTTATTTTTTACTCAGCTCAAGCTTTATTTACAAGACTACCATAAAATTTCAGTTTTACTTACAAAATATTGGCTGTATTTTTTGTTGCCTGTGAAACAAAAGGGAGGATTCACAGCAAAGAGCAGCGTTCTGTTTCCTGCAGGGGAAAACAAGCTGTCATCAGAGAAAAGGAAGGGAGGAGGAAAAAAGACCTTTCTGTTAATTTCCTGTGTGACTAAATGTTCATCATGTGCAGACCTGAATACTTAACTTCTTTTTTTTTTTAGCTCAGACTATTTATTAACAAAACAGAAACAAAGTTGGGTTAATGAAACTTCAGGGAAAGTAAAAACATGGCGGTTTGTAAAAAACATTCAGTCTCTTGATAAAAAGGGTCCACCTGCTGTAAACTACCAGCTGACCTGTTGCCTCGGGACGCAGACTTAATAAGGTCTTATTGTGTGATTCAGTTTTCCTGAAGTGATTATCTTAGTCATGGTGTGTGAGGTAGTGTGTGTGTGGTTGATGTCATAGTTGTGAAACAATAGCAGTTCTGTTCCAGAACATGAGGTTATGATAAAAGCAGGCAGCAAGCTGAGCTTCAATAAAACAGCTTGCAGCGTGGTTCTGCACTGTTTGCTCCACTTAACTTTATCTGTGTGCATCAAAGAGCTGGCTTCTCTGTCTGCCACGCCGAACTGACAGTGTAGCACTAAAGTTTTATTAAAGTGAGTCTTTCATTATCCTGAAAGAGAGAGGAGGTTGTGCTGGCTCAGTGTTTGCTTTGCTTTCAGGCCTTTTCTACATAAAAACTCCTTACTGAGTATGATCAGGTTTCCTGTTGTAAAAATTACCCACTTTCAGTAAGCACTCAGATCCTGACAGCAAGGATCTTTACAAACAGAAAATTGTTGTTTTAATGATAATAAATGCCATGAAGTTGAACTATTTAGCATTTGAGGAGTCATTAGCACTCTGGGCACAGTGGCAGAGTTGATGGTGACTGGGAAGAAGTCAGTCTCTACAGTTTTGATCTAATCGTTGCTAAAATTAGCATTTATCAGCCAACATAAACTATTTATCTACAGTTTGTAGCAGTTCAAACGAGCCAGACATCAGAACATTTCTCTTTTCTTTACAGTTGCCTTTTTTGTTGCAACATGAACCTTTCTAAAGGTTTCTTGTACTCTTTGTGAATATCTCCCTCTCTTTAGGTTCTATATTCAGCAGAAACAACCAAGATAACCAATATTTCTGTGTATTAAACTATGTCATATATAAGCTGGAATCCTGAAAATGTTGCTTTTATTCAGTACAACATCTCAACAGTGATGTAAGATGCCTTCTCTCCCTCTTACAGAGTATGTACTCAGCCCTGTCTGGTCTGCTGGATGGAAACCCGTTCTCTGAGAGCGGTCGGCTGCGAGTGCCTGACGGGCTCAGTGACATCATGGAGGTGCTCAAGGAGGCGCTGAAGCTCCTGACGGCCTTCCAGGTGCACCCGGACATCTCACTGCAACTCTGTGCCTACCTGTTCTTCTTCATCAATGCGTCACTGTTCAACTCCCTGATGGAAAGAGGTGAAGTCTCAGAGTTCTGTAAATGAAAATGTTGACTGTTTGGTTGTTTGTGATATTTGTGGTGGTAAGAAATGACTCAATTTAGTCCTAATTATGGAGTTTTAGCATGTTGACACGGCAAGATACAGAAAATTGTATTTTCTGCAAAAATGTAGTAAAAACAAGCAGAACTGAAGCTAAAATTAGCAAAAACAGTAGCTACAATTTAAAAACAGCAAAACCAGAGCTAAAGGTAGCATAAGAAGACAAAAATACAGTAAGTAGATTTCAAAGAGAACAATGTTTTTTAAAGGAATCTGATGTTGCTGTTCTCTTTTTATTGTGTTTTTTGCCTGATAAAAACTGCTACACAAATAAATTTACTGTACCTACATATATAACTTCTAAAGCTTAGGTTGAAAATAGATTTCCAGTATATCAGACGCTTCTCTAATACAAGACTTCCTGGTTGTTCAGGTTCTGTTCCTGGGTTCTTCCAGTGGGCCCGCGGGGTGCAGATCCGGGCCAACTTGGACCTGCTGATGGATTGGGTCCAGAGTATTGGTCTGGGTAATCTAGCCTCGGAGTTCTTCCAGAAGCTCTCTGCTGCTGTCAATCTGCTGGCCACACCCAAAGAAACGCTGCTGCAGGTCAGGTCCTGTTTGGCTCCTCCAGCCATGTTTACGTCAGCCTCAGGGATTTCTTTGTCTTAAACGTGTCCGCATGACTAATCTAGTTTTGTACATTTATGCATCAAGTGTAAAATGTAGCATTTTTTTAAAAACTTTACTTCTTTTAAACCTTTCAAACACAGCAAATTCATTTTTTCTAACTCTATTACCAAGCAATATTTTTCATCATATTTATTAATTCAATAAAAGCTGAGTTTTCTGAAGCAGGTTATTGGTTTAGAGTTACAGTGTCCCTGAGAACATGATGTTCCTGCAGGAACAGAGCAAATACTAAAATGTTCAAATGATGACCTCATGATGTCAGCGGAGGTGTGGCCATTACCTCAGATTATATGGATGAGATTATATCCTGTTACCTTGACTAATGTTTAACTCATCACCAGCTCAAATCCAGTTTCTTTTTCTTTAAGAGGAAGAATCTTTAGGGTGTAAAGACAAATCAAGTCTTGGCTGTGAAAGCATCTTGAATCTTCTGATATCCTTCTTTTAGTGTAGGTCAGGAATGGCACACGACATCATTAAAACAACACATTCTGTAAAAGAACAAACAGTTTCTGCTGTGATCAGCCTTTGCTGTGCCAACTTAATCCCTGCTTAAGCACCCCGCTCTCTTAGTTACCTGTTCAGATCTTATTTACAGTTTATATAACTGAAAGAAGCTGAGCTTACACTCAGCACTGAGACCAAAAGAAAAACAAATCAAATTAGTTGGCATGAAGAACAAAACTTCTGCAAAAGGTCATGCAAGCCAGTAAAACTTCCCTGGCACCTGAAACGTGCTGACTGTTTTATTTCCCTCATATCTTCACATTCATTCTGCTTTCTGAGCTTCCTCAGGGCTTACATGTGAAGACAGAAAGCTTCAGTGTCTTCAGCTGCTTGTTGTGGGACATAAAGCTCAGAGGGATTAGTTCCAATCAGAGGATAGAAAAGCAGTTAAACTAGCTTCAGACGGAGGTTTGGGTGGGCTACAAGTTATTAGATTTAATCTTTCCAGACTTTTATTCTTTTTCATCTGTCATGTTTTGACATAATAACTCTTTCAGTTGTTTTTATTGCTGCCAGTCATTGATGAATGTTTTTGCCCATATGTGTGTGTGATTGTCAGTTTGTTAGCAAAATATCTCATGAGTCACTAGATGCATTTTATTGAAACTTTCCAAAAACAACCATTTGGTGTACATCTACAACTGGTTTACTTTTGGAGTCAACCCAACTCAAGACGGCTGCCACAGCTAATCAGCCTTATCCTACACACAAACTGTAATACCTCAGTGACTTTGACAGATTTTGAGATGAAGTTTTGTTTGGTAGGAGCTGACAGTCAGTCACAACACACACTCTGAGCACTAACAGATGAAATGAAAGGCAGTGGGTCAAAAGCATCCCTTCAAAGGATGTTAGGCCTTTAATTTTAATTTATTCTGTATTTAAACAACACAACTCATCGCTTCCTGCTTTCAGTTGTAGTTCCTATCAGTGTTTTATATCTGACTTAGATTAAAAAAAAAGTCAAATATTGAAAAACCCACAGGAGTTGATCAGATAACTTATTTGATCCCTGACTGCATCAGCCAGGTCTCAGATCTTTTAAACTGTGGTCAGTATGAGTCTTAGTTTGCTGCCTGTTGTTAGTGTGTGACTCAAAGTTAAAACAGCTGCTCAGGGCTCCGTCTCGTCTCCTTATAGTACGACATGAGGCAGCTAGTTTTATATATACCCCCAGTCTGAGATCACTTTGTGGCTGCTACAAAACAGAACACACCCTCAACAGTTTTTTTTTTTTTTTCCATCTGTACTTCTGAGCTTTTAAAAGCTGTAACGGCTTGCTGGCTCCGCTGTAAACTTGTTTAGTGGGGGGGATATTTCAGAAGAATAAAACTTAGACATAACAAACAGAGAACATTTTTAGGTTTCTGTTGTTTATAAGCAGAGTTGAGGCTTTACAACATTCAGTTTATGGTTTCAGTTGTGGCCCCGGCATGTCTGCCTCAAGTTTTACTTCCTGCGATTCAGCTGGAAGGCTCTGAATCAACTACATGATGTTTGTAATGTTTGTTTCACAGTAATCACATGCAACTCACGTGTTTCCTTACTCATCAAAAGACCAAATATTTTCTTTCCCATGCATGTTGGAGCTGCTGTAAGCCTATCATCAAATCTCAGAATGACTGTCACACTGACCTCACACACAGCAGAGAGGATGTGTTAATTAGTGATATGAAATCCAACACTCAACAAACAAAGAAGAGCTGCAAGAGATCCGACAGACACTTAAAATCACCAGCTATGCATTCAGTCTGGGAAGTGATTCCCACGAGGCTTTGATTCCACATCTGGTCCTCAGGTGAGGGAGAGAAAAGCTGGATTCATCATAGAATCGTTTGAAATACTTTGCATGGGAATGAGATTAGCACTGACTGTTTATGTGAAAACAAGTGTGATGAGAAAACCTTTGAATAAACGTGGTGACGTTTATGTTTTCTCAGGATTCTTGTTGTTCTGTTTCTTCAGGCGTCCTGGGCTTCTCTGAGGACTGAGTTTGCTGCTCTGAAACCGGCCCAGCTTCACCACATGCTGAGGGAGTACAGTGCCGGGAAGCCCTGTCCCGACGGATGGAGCCCGTCTCCAGAAGAGTCCGTGGACGCTGCCAGGACCGGTGAGTATTCATCAAAAGAAACTGTCGATGTTTTTCTTATTTCAAAGAAATCTATTTAATTATGTCATGTTGGGTTTATTTAATTTTTTTAATTATTATAATATCTAAGTAATGATCAGACCAATAAAAATGTGTTTGTGTTAAATGTTGGTGAAGTAAATTTCCTCCCATCACTTTTCTGTGACTGTGAGCCATTCTTTCAGCAGATTCTTCTCAGGACAGTAAGCTGGAAGAACCAGACTCCCTGCTGCAGGAATCAGAACAACCTGTTATGTGGTTTCCATGTTTAAACTTGAAAGCTGGTGTGTGTGATTGCTCAAGACTTAATGATAAATAACAAGAAGTTTAATGGCAGACAAAAACAAAATGAGAGATCTGAACTCAGTCACTCAGCTTAACATCAGCTGAAGGTTTGTTCTGTTTATTTCTGGTTTATATTAGAAACATCATGTTCTCTGCTGTCATAAACTTCAAAAACCAAGCCAGCATTTTAAAATTTAAAACTTCTGGAAGCCACTTTAATGTTAAACAAAACAAAGAAGAATAAATACTTTTCAGAAGTAAACTGCTTAATGAAGATAAACTGTGATTATTCCTTTAAAGTAATCTTTTCCTGTCAGCCTGTCTCCACCAATTAGCTTCATCCTGAAGTTACCTCTTCCAGCAGGACAACTGCCACAAAACTAACAGGTTTTTATTTGCTGCTTCCTGCTGGATCAAACATTCTGGTTCCATCTTAACTTTCTGCTCATAATCAGCTGTTACGCCAACTTGTTTAAACGTCCGAGATTGAATTTCATTAGGAAGCTTTACTGAAGGTCAGGCACTTTGTGAGGGTAACACTGACCTCTTCGTCTCGTTTTCTCTGCAGCAGACATATTGGAGAGCTTTGACAACCACCCGCCGCTTATCCTGCCCAGCAGCACGTTTCACCTGGAGCTCGGTAAACCTGTCGTGGAGCCGGCTCTTTTTGAACAGCTCGCTCATCTGCAGGAGTTCATCTGTCAGCTACGCGCCAATGAAACTCAAGCTAAGAGGGATGGAGACGAACAGGTAACAAGCTCTCTGCCCCCACCATGATAACCAGGAGCCAGAGGCTTTGATGGTTCTACATGTGTCATTGATTAACTTCATGTGGTCCAAACTCAGGCTGCTAATGTGACGAACACAGACAGTCCGACAGTGAACTCCCCCTGCACAAGAGTCTTTAAGGATCCCGCTCATCAGGTGGTCTCTGAGCCTTCTACCTGCCCCTGTCCTGAGGTCCACCCCAACTGTACCTTCCCTGGGAAACCGTCTCAGGCCCGAGGATCTCATGGAGCCCTGAGCAGCTGTGAAGCAGTTCTTGCTCAGAAGCTGAAGAGCCTGGAGCTGCAGAACAACCTCCCCGGACAGGACGACATGAGCTACCACAAGAGCCTGGCTCTGGACCCGTCATGTCTGCTCACTCCACCCAACACCCCGCAGGGCATGGAGCTGGCTGAGCTGGAGGCTGATCTGCAGGAGGGCGCCCGCCAGCTGAAGAAAGGTAACTGAAGGCAAAAGTCACACAAAAACATTTGATCCATTTTATAAATGACTGTGGCCTGTGTGTGTGCTCACGTGTGTGGTGAGTAAGAACAGAGAATGAATTTCCTCATTGGGGATTCAAAGAGTATAATAAAATTAGTATAAATTATATAGTACACCCCATCCCTACTTAGCTAAACCCATGATATACTAAACCAAGGTAATAGATTAATAGGAACAAAACCAAAACTGAGGTTTCCACCTCAGAATAAACAAAACTTTAAAGTGTTTTTTAAATTCTGAACAGCAGCTGAAAGACATTACCTGAAACGTGACGGCAGCGGATGATAAATGAGAGTAAAGATGTTCACAGACACATGAAACACAGAGGAAACCACACATGATGACAAGTCGACACACGGCTCTGCTGCTTCAGGTCAAACTCTGTCCCGTTACTAACGAATCATTCCTCCTTAAACCTTTTCATTTTAACTTAGGGGTCTGCAGTGTCTCCAACTGAAAGAGACATTTTATCATCTAAATATAATCTGTTTAAAGCCACAAGATCAACTTGACCCTTAAAAGGAGGATAAAAGATTTATTAAGATTCTCTGTCTATTATATGATACAGGTGACAGCTTTTTCTTCAGAAACAAAAGAATTTAGTTCTATACAAGAAAGTCAGACTTTTGTTTAGAAGTATGGAGAGCTTTCAGGTCTTCTCAGGGAAATGAGTAAAATAAGGTTTTATTCAGTTGCATTCTAACTTCCTAAAAAGCATCCGGTTGTTGGTTGTTTATCACATAAAAGTCCTCAGAAAACCAAATCTTTGTTTCTTTAAAGTGCTTCAGGTTTTTATTAGAGGCAGGTCTTTCTTTCTGTGTTTCTCCTTGAATAACTTGCTGTATGTTAGTCATAATGTTCTGATTCCTGCTTCCTGCTTTACTTATAAGATACTGAAAAAACTTCATTTTCTGGTGAAATATGAGTGAAATCCCTCTGTGTCAGAAATGTACATAAATTAAATAGAAAGCAAACTAACACACTAGTAGCTCAACAGTGAACCTTATCACTACATTTTAAACATATCCAAACCTTTAGCCACATTTAGCTGATTCTGCTGCTGAAATTATGTCAACAATCCATTAATAATCATACCTCATATGTCTTCTAATCTCTATGAAACATTAGTTCATATGTGGACCAACAAACTCTTCTTGTTTCGGGTCATTCTGCTGCAGAGGTTGGTCGTTAAAATGTAAGCGTGACTCAGGTTTGTGAGCTGCTTCAGAGAGGCTTCAGAGCCGCAGGTTCGAGCCCTTCTCTAATGAACGAAGCTGCATATTCCAGGTCCACAGAAAGCTGCTCACACATTACAGAGAAGGATTGCCTCCTCCCTTCATCTTTCACTGACTGAGGAGCTGAAGAATTTGAAGTGGAAGGCTGTGCAGGGTGGGCACGCGGTGCAAAGGAAAGACTGCTTCCTCTCCCCGCCCCTATTGTTCCTGGACGCCTCCGTCATGAGGTCATCTGGAGGAGTCAGGAGAACTGTTCCCTGCTCTCTGTCAGGAAGCTGGAAGTAAAACACTGCATCCTGTCGAAGAATGTTGTGTTTGACTGACCTGACTGTCAGAGTTCCACCCAGAGACTATAAATAAGAAGCAACAACATGCCGGCTCTCGAAGGTGAAGCTGAATTATAACTCCACCTCCTCCACGTTAGCAGACGGGACATAAACGTTTCAGTTTTCCAAGTTTTTATGACTTGAAAAGTTCAATAAATGCTTGAAAAACTCACATTTTCAGTTTATATGGAAAAATAGACACTTTTAGAAAACAGGTCTGTAATTTTTCCAATGAACTTAGGAAACTGATGTATTTAAATAACATTTTAATCTTATTTTTTAACACTGAAATGTTTAACAGTCTCCTTTTAGTTGCTTGCTGACTTTTACTTCTTTTATATCAACTTTCCTGCTTTTTTTCTACCTTTATAGTTTATTTTTTTACTTCTTTTCCCTCCTGTTTGTCCTTTTGAGCAGCTTATTCAGTGGTATAAGTAGATGAGACACATTTTATTAGTCAAGAACAAACCCAAATGTTTTTAATCAGCTAATTTAAGTGACTCATTTAAAGAAGAAAAGTCTCATTCAGCAATACATTTAGTATTTGATGTTACTTTTGTCCAGATTCCTACAAAACTTCAAACAAATCCCTGAAGACATGTTGGAAGGAAACTAAAAACGGTGGTGGATTCGGATGGAACCAGCCTTTCAGACTCATGTGATTTTGGTTCTTAATGCGCTCCATGACAGACCCCCTCCGTGCCCCTCAGCCGGTTTAAGCTGCAGGATTTGGTTGATCTCAATCAGGTGTCTTTACTCTCAGTGGCTCCTGCTGCCGTGTTTTCTCTGTGTTTTGATTAAAAACACCGAGGATTACGCTGAAACCAACCATCTGGTCCAGTCGTGTCCTTAACCTGTGTGCTGGTAACATCCAACCGTTGATGAACTGAATAATTATTCAATTAAACTAATTGATTCCCTTAAATGTTTAAACTTAATTAGTTAATGATCAGAAACCCTTTTTGTTAATCTGTTAATCGTGCTTTTAGCTTCTCATGTGGGAACATTTTGTGTTTGATAAAGTGAAGACAAAGAATCACTTTATGCTTTAGAAGGTTTTATAAATGATCATTTATTTATAACTTATTCACTCAGTTTTGGTGTGGTGGTTGTTGAGAGTCATTCCCAACACTCCTGTGAGATCTTTGTGTAAAACTTTGGCATGCAGCTTTCATCCTTTACTTTTTAACTCCTAATGTTGACGTTTCCTCACTTCAGCTCCTTAAAGGAGGATCAGGAGGTTTTTAACATTTCTCCAGTTACACACTGATTGTTTTTACAAATGGTTTAAAGCAGGCTGTTATCAGTTTAACATTTAATGTTTATAGTTTGACTGTCCTGAGCTCAAACATATCTGATGTGCTTTATAGTGATACAGAACATCTTATTTTGTTTTGAAGGTAAAGTCCTGAAGTGTTTTTCTTTAAGGAGGCAGACTTACTGTGAGCCCCGCCTGCCTCGGCCTCCACCAGCAGACAAATGTTATTTTCAAAGTTTGGTAATCCTTTAATCTGAGCAGAGGAGCTACAGAGAGGTGGTGATGTCAGGAGAGAAAAGAGCAGTGGCCGATCTGTCATGGGAATTTACAGCTGGGTTGGTGCGTGGAATCTTAATCGGCGGCGGCGGCATTGTTCCGGACAGGTCCTGCGTGGGGGGCAGACGGGCCGCATGCTGGGAAAAGGCAGGAGGGGAGGGGAAGAAGAGTACCACTGCACGGGTGGGAACAGCGTTTTTGTTTTTGTGGAGAAGAACCACGAGTCAGAGGAGGACAGGAAGACCGCCCTGATTTCTGATTTATTAATCAGAGCAGAAACTGACAGCTTACAAGTTAAACTGGGACCTAAAAGCTGTTTTAAACATTAAAACACCAATAAAACAACAGAATTACAATAGAATCAAAATAAATAATAAATAAACGAGTTTTTGGAGGTTTTCTTACAAACATGGAGAAGACATTTTTAGAATTAAAGGTCGAGCGTTCCTTGATGGAATTCATATCACCTGCCACCTTTCAAAATGTCCGCCAGAGTCACATGTTATGAGGTGTGTTCATGCTTGAAATATGACCTTCAGCTACTGTTGCTAAACTGACTGAATCTGAGTCATTTTTGTGTCAACTAATGTTAATTAGCCATGGCAGCCATCTTGAATCGGGCTGATTTATTCAGCCGCAGATCCTGAGCTGGTACTGCTTGTCCTTGTACTTGATGGGATGTTCTGTGTGTTTGTTCAGTCGGTGGAAGCTCTGCAGCAGGAAATGGGGAAGCAGAAGAAGACAAAGAGGAAGTGTTCACAGTGGAGGTCCACAGAGGGCCACACGGTCTTGGGCTGGCGCTCGTAGACGGAACGGTGCGAAAACATTCAAGTATTTTCATGTCACAGATCTGGATCAGTGTTTTAAAGTTTTACAGCTAATCTGGGTTTGAAAAGAACTGAAAGAACAGATTTTTAAAGAGTTGATTTTGGGATTCAGGGATTCTGATCGTCTTCTAAAGGAAATCTTTAAGCATCTTTTTAGGAAGCTAAAGGCAACAAGATTGTTTTGCTGCAAGTATTTTTACTGTATTTTATTTATTTTTGTTTAGAAAACCCCCCTGAGGATGAGTGGCATTTATGTGAAGTCAGTAGTTCCCGACTCCCCAGCTGCTCGGTGTCAGAAGCTGAGAACGGGGGATCGGATCCTGGCTGTGAACGGTGTCAGCCTGGTGGGGATGGAATACAACACGTAAGTCCACAGCTTTACATGCAGTTCAATTTATTTCTGTAGCACCAGAGGACAGGGACAGGACAGAGACAGGTGGTCCAGGTGTGGCTTCTGAAAGGAGACAAACACAGAACAGAGTCTTAGGAATAAATCAGAGGTGACTTGGATGCATTTCGAGATGAACCGTAGAGTCCAGCTGTTCAAAAGAAGTTCAGTTTGATCAGATCATTAGATGGTTTATAAACCCGGCTCGGAGCTCACAGCTGCTTCCTTCTTGTTCCTTTCAGCGGCAGAGAGTTGATTCGATCATCAGGAGACTCTCTCAGGCTGCTGGTTGCCAAGATGGACACAAAAACAAGCAGCAAGACTTCAGCTACAACTAAATGCTGAAGGAGGAGCGCCGGCGGGGATGAAGAGGAACTTACTGACAGTATTTAACTCGTGACGGATCCTCCAACCAACTGGAAACGTGCTGTTTGCAGATCGATGTCTTGTTTCTGTGTGAAAGCACTGAGACAATCAGCCGGGGGACATCTGTCTGCTCTGGCTTTAACTGGAATTAATCACAGACTTTTCTGTTGTGTCTACTTAAAAATGTGAAACTGCATTTTACCAAACCTTTTCTATCATTATTTTTTATCTTATCCAGATTTTTTAGTTTATTAGAAAGTTTTAAAGGATATATTTGCTGAGTGAGTATGGAGGGGCATTATTTAATCTGTCTCTGATGTTAATTATGTAATTTCTCAGTCATACCAAAAATGATTTTCATTAAGAACGTCGATGCTTTACAGATTTAAAAATGTTAAATGTTATACATTGTTAAAAATCATTTAAGTTCTCTGTCTCTGGACTTGCAGCCTGATAACTCAGACAAATCTGAGGCGCCTGACAGGATTAAACATGGCCGCACGGCGAATGTTGGCTGACAGGAAGTTCCACAAAAAGAAGTTTGGCATTAAAAAAAAAACCAAAACCTCCAAGAAGCTTGTTGCTGGTTCCTGCAGGAGTTCATGTTTCTTCTTTCTTTTTCTTCATTTACTTTTTATAAAGCAGTCAGCCCAATATGAGCGTAAAGTTTTATTTATTAGTCATTTCTGCTTGAGAATTACTCAACTTACACATTATAAAACCTTGTAGAGCATTTAAGTTTTCTTATTTTTATATTCTAGAAATTCTAGGAATTCATGTTTTTTTTCACATTAAGGTCTACAGATTTCAACTTTTCAAACAGTATATTGGCAAAAAACCTTCTTTACAACAACTAAGATGTGTAAAGTTTTTAGATCAAACATATTCTTTTGTATAAATGAGAGTAGAAATCATTTTCCTCTGGTTTCTCAGTAAATTACACTAAAGTGGAGCAGCTGCCCTATTAGTAAAACTTTCAGCTCCTGAAGCAGCCGGCCGTGTTTCTGTGTAAACAGTGTTAACGTTCACATAAAGTGTTCTTGTTTTGTAATATTTATATTGTGCAGTATTGTTGAAAGGAATAAAAGTTGTTCTGTCACAGCAGGGTCCGGGTGGAGCTGCTGGGTGTGTCGACTCGCTGCTCTGTGGTTTCCATGAGCCACACACTTCCTCCACACTTCCAACGCCATCCCTGAGTGGGAAACTGACTTTAATCCTTTAAATGCAGTCGTTTCAGTTTAGGCTTCAAATGATGCAGAGAAATGTCATATTTTATTAAGATATGGAGGTAATTATCAGAGCAACAGAGATGAGGGTCAGGTAAACATAAAAATACAAATTCCAAAGAAGTTGGGAAGCAGGACGGGATGGACTGTCTGTCTGTCCTCGGGCTCTCCTTCGTTGCCCCCCTCCTCCAAGAAGCTCTCCGGAGGCAGGTGGGAGTCTTACTTGTCTGGAAGTTTGGATTCCTGAATCTTCCCAGTCAGATGGAAACCTGACAGCAGTTCAGTCACAGCTTGGTGAGACTAAACATCGACACAGTTTTATAAGGTTTCTGCAAACAGCAACACCACCTGTTTACTCTGAGATCCTGTGTTTGTAAAACCTCAGAGCCTCATTGTGTCCCGGAGTTGTCAGTTTGGGAGTCGCAGCTTGATTTACGGCTGGCAGTCAGGAATAACTCGGCCTGGTTAACCTCACAGACCGAGGTTTGTTCTGGTCAAGTTTATCGGGTTCCCAGTTCAGAAACCATGTCTGTCTGCTTTTCTCAGCTCAACAGGAACTCCTGCTTTAGTTTTACACAACTGAAAGGACGTTTTGGTATTTTAAGTCTGATGATTTGTAAAGTTTTTACCCCAGCTGTCTAAAGCAGCGACTTTTCAGGTTCTGACCCACAAAATAACAGTGATATTATTCAAACATGAACCCACAGTAAAACACATTTCAGTGTCTCCAAACTCCTTTGTTCCAGGGAGCTAAAGCAGCTCCATAATTAAATGGTGCCACATTTCAAAAGGCTCTTTCTCCAAATCTTAATTATGTTTCTAAATTGAATCCAGTCCTGAATGTTGTATCTAAAACTGGAAACCACAGCAGGGCTCAGTGTTTATGAAACATGTGGCTCAATAACAGCTTCATATTTACGGTTCAAACACGAGAGAAACGCTGACCTTCTAACAGTTTTATTTCTCACCTGTTGTTAGTTCGGTCATTACTTCCCTCTGAGGAAAACGTCCTCCATCTTCAGCTCAAAGCAGGGTCCTTGGAGTGAAATCGGTTCTATTACCTGCCTCTCTTTCCTGTTCCAGATCCAGTTTTTGATTTTTCTGCCTCTGTAATCACTTATGTTTTCTTTGAGTACAGATTCGTTTAGTTTCTTCAGTGATTCAGTTTGTGTCTCGTGGTCCAAAAATAGAATGTGTTCAATTAAACGGGTTCCCTCAAGTGCTGAGTTGAACCGAGACAGAGAGTACAATACTTTAAGGAATATTTACTTCCCAACAAACAATCTCTCCCGTGACAAACGAGGAGTCACGGTGGAAACACAGGCAGCATTCCGAGTTTTATCATTTAAATCTGATTAAATACACAAAGAATCAGGAAATCCAGCCCATGTTTGGTGACTAAATGTTCAAGATGTCAGATTTACAGTTTGTTTAAGAGCCTCTCAGCCATGAAGTGAGAAAAGGAAAGAAGCCTGGATGGTTGTGTGACGGCTCATCCTTCCTGCTCGTCTTTAACAATGAAGGCCGGAAACAGAAACCACAGTAACCAGTTCAAACACACAGCTGTGTCCCAGAACCAGTCCCTGTCCCGGTCCCGGTGTCGGCCCTCAGGACCCGGACCTGCAGGGGTCCATCAGACACAGACAGGAAATCCTGTCCTGAAACAAGTTTGATTTCTGAGCAGCGAAGTGAAGCTCTGCTGGTTCGTCTGCTCTCATCATGAATGACTCCTGACCGACCTGAGGGGCTCATCTTCACACCCTGCTGGACTCTGAGGGTTCTCAGGACAGGGCAGTTCTAACTGTGCAGTCTTCTGTCCACCATAAAATCATTTTTACTTCCATGATGGAAACAGAAGTAAGACCTGACTGTCAACAGAACCTCAGACACTTTGTGTTTAATTTACAGGAAGCAAATAGTTGGATAGTGTGAATGCTGAGTCAGCATTTTAATTGTTTCTTCTTCTTTTGGTCTTTGTACAGTCAAAATACTTCTGGATACTTTGTGCTTTTTACCCATTTGATATGAAAACCGTTGGCTCGCTAAGTGCTAATTTTAGCCTTTTAATCATTTTAGTCTCTGCTCTGATTAACAATTCACTCTTCAATACATTTTAGTAAAGTCACATTGCTTTTTCCACAATAAAATGCCAACTTTTTAGTTAATGTTACAAATAAATGCAGCACTGTAGTAAAACTGGAAGCTTGTTGTCCATCTGATGCTGATCAGGAGCTCAGGAGGTGATGAAGAGGCCTAATCAGACCACAGGTGTGTTTCTGTTAGAAGCTCCTTGAAACAAACAGAGCAGAGAGGAAGAACGAGCTTCTTTACAGCTGTTTCATCTGTGTGGTAAGTTTTTATGGGCTGTTTGCTTTCTTAAACTCAACTGATAAGATAAGAAAATGATTGTTTTTCTAATAAATGATCATTTTATGCAGGTTTGTTCCAATAAAATGAAAATCCTCCTTTTTGTCGTTGCTCTCTCTGTGGCTTTGGCCGGTAAGTGCTTCTTATTGTTGACTGTAGCCTTTCTCTTTTTATTTTCTTTTAAACTAAAACCAGGAAACCAGCTAAGAACTATTACTGAAACTGTATTTATTTGAAAGATTTTTATTTGCCATTTGTAACAAGAAATTGTGCAGACAGATCAGAGAAATCTGAGTTTGTGGAGCTCATAAATGTAAACTTCCACCTGTTCTTGTCTCAGGGAGTCTGGCCTTTAAAAGCCTGGTTTTCCCCAGTGAGAGCAGCAGCAGCTACGTGGAGCTGATCGCTCAGAAACCTCTCAGCCTGGAGGCCTTCACACTGTGCATGCGTGTGGCCACGGAGCTCAGTGGGGAACGAGAAGTCATCCTGTTTGCTTATCGAACTCAGGAGTACGACGAGCTGAATGTGTGGCGTGAACTGGATGGCAGGTAAAAAAATAAAAACATGGCCACCAACAGCTACTTCATCCTCCCTCAGCCTGCTGCACACAAACGATGCTGAAGTCCTTCTTATACTGATAAAAACTGATGTTTCCAGAGAAATTCTCAAAGCTCCAAAACAACTAAAGAAGTGTTCTGAGTAATCTTTATTTTATTTTATATAACTCATCTTAAATCTGAACAGATCTGGGCAGTTCAGGAGGATTATCTGAAGTATATATTTTGGGTTGAGGAGCATGAAATAGTTTTTTTTTCTAATGAATAGTTTGGAGTTCTGTGTAAAAGGTTTTAATCTGGGGAAAATGGTTTTAATTCGGACTGGTTGTCCAAGCAGGGCCAAGACCAAACAGCAGTAACTCACTGATCTGTGGCTGTTTGGGGGACTAGTTAATAGCTCCAAATTGGGAGAGAATTCATGAATTTTCCATTGCAGTAATCACTGAGTAAATATCTATAACTCTGAAGTGTTGCAGCTGCGTTTTGAAGAGCCAGTTGTTAAATCCTGACCTGTTTTTTTATGTGCACCGCTTGTAAAACTACTCTGAGCTGTTCATGTTGTTTTGTTCTCACCTCAGCAGCCACATTTCTGAATGAATCTGCTGCAGTATGTCTTTTAAATGCAGATCTGGAGAAGTATTTTATTTTAAACAGTTTACATCGACAGGCTGTCTTTCTACCTGAGTGGAGCTGGAGTCTTATTCCAGGTCCCTCCGCTCGGCGCCCTGCAGACACACCTGTGTGTCACCTGGGACTCCAGTTCAGGGGCGGCGGCCCTCTTCATCAACGGCAGGAAGAGTTTGAGCAAAATCTACAAGACTGGCTTCACCATCCGGCCAGGAGGCACAGTTCTCCTCGGTCAGGATCCAGATTCTTACCTGGGTGACTTCGACGCCAAGCAGAGTTTTGTTGGGGAGATCTCTGACGTGAACCTGTGGGACTCTGTTCTGTCGACCGGTGCGGTCCAGGACTTGTTCTGTGGGAAGAGGATCCAGAGAGGAAACGTCATCGACTGGGAAACGGTCCTGATGAAACTGAACGGGGAGGTGGAGGTCATCAACGAAGAGCTGTAGCTGAGCTGTTCAAACACAAGATGTCTTGTAGTTTAATAGGTTCAAACACCGCCTTACACTTGGTCTAATAAAATATAAATCAGATTTTCTGTTGTGGAATTTGTTTATTCTTTTTCTTTAAGAAACTGCAGTTCAACCAGCTGCCTACAGCAAAGTGCTCTGTTACTAAACTGCATCATCAAGGTTTTTTAATATAAGATGGTTGATTTTACAGGAAGCCAATGGAGGAAAAAAAACAAACTGTTGAAATATAAAGACAGTGGTCTTTTGTTTGAAACACTGGGTGAATTGAAATTACTCAAAATAATCATTTGGTCTACATCTTATTAACTTTTGGAGTCAAAAAGAAACATTTGCCAAGTTGAAAGTCTGACACAAATATCTAATGTCCTGGTCAAAACTATAATGACATTTCTATTCACCACACTTGCAGCTGAAGCATAATTTAGATTTATTTGATTTGTGGAAACTCAATCGTTTTCAGGTTAGAGATCTAAAAATTCTAATCTAAAAAAGGGGTTTGATTTTCTCTAAAATATCTGACAAAACGAACTGTATTATAGAGGAAGAATCTCATGAATAGGAAGACAATCTTAAAATGAGAAAATCATGCTTTTTAAAAGTAAACAAAGTCATAATCAGAACAGGATGTGTTGAGTTTGTTGTGCTTTGGCGCCCTCTGCTGGCCGTTTCTTATAAAGTCCTTTACCTGAACTTGGCGGGCTTTAGGACCCGGAGGAGGAGGTCCACAGCCGGGAAGCTCAGGCAAACATGGCGGACCAAAATAAGACGGACACAGCAGATTCATTCTACAGTGAGATATTAAGGTGATTATTTGGGTTTTTCTTTTACACATTTTAGTAGGTAATCAACAGGGTAAAAATATTTATCTTGCGTGTTCTTCTTTAGTGTCTGTTTGTCATTTATTTTTTGTTGTCGGAACTTTCAGACCGGTAATTTGTGCGTGTTAGTCTGATTTAGTTGATGCTAACAGAGTTAGCTTGAATCAAACACTCAAAAAATTAATTTAACTGATCATTTAAACGTGTGTATATGTATATTTCTGTCGTAGCTCGGGCAGAAGCAACACCTCAGGAAGTTAAATGAATGTTTTCTCTCTGTAGTTTGTATTTGGCTCTTTGTCCCCCTCTGTTGTGCGTTTTGGTGAAAATCACTTCAGTTTTAACTTCTTTTCTGTTCCCGAAGTTCACTGTTTGTTCAACTTAATGTTTGTGCTGACAAATTAAACATGCTAGCTGTTTTTACACTCAATGAAACAAGTCCAGACAAGTGAATGAGTCATTTTTTCCCAGTGAATCATGATGTTATGACTCATGATCACATTCATGTGAGCTGGTTTTCAGGATCAGAAGGGTTGGCCCCACCTAAAGATAATAAAATAATAATAATGTTGTTCTCCTTTCAGCTGCTGTCTTCTTCAGGGGTCACCTCCAGATGCCTTCCAGAGAAACTCCTCCTAAAAAATCATATAAAAGAACTTAATACTTTTAGCTGTTTTCCCTGATTTGAATTTTGACATCTAAAATCTTCCCGTCCTCTAATACTTCTTTAAAACGTCTGATCAACTTGTTGCACATCCTGTTTGTTGTATAAAGATGAAAACAAATGTCTGTGTTTAAACTTCCAGTCCCTGTCAGCTGTTCGCAGCTCGCTCCAGGAGCCATAAAATCCCAGTCCGAGGTCAGAAGGACTTCCTCCCCAACGACTCGGAGGAACAGAAACAGCAGCTTCAGCAGAGTTTGGACGAACACTGGAGCCTCGTATCAGAGGAGAGAGTCGAGAGGCTGTGAGTCCAACCGTTTTATTAGTTTACTTGAATAATCTCTGACGTGAGGCTCCTGAAATCTGTTGCATCAAAACGTTTATTTAACAAAAAACTATCAAACAATCAGACCACATAAAAAGCTAAAAGGGTGAATGTGAGGCACATTAGTTGCTTGATTTGATGAGTTCCTGGATGCACATTTAGCCCCTAAATACACATGTTCTTCATACTTTGTGACTGAAACGGTTTGTGTGATTATTGTTGTTTTCTTGTCGCTGCAGAGGAAGCCTCGTGAAAGCAACATGGATCCCGAGTGAGCAGATTGTGGAGCTTCAGACTCCGGCTGTAAGTTCTGTCTTTTTTTATTATTCTGTTTTCTGCTGCGTGGAGCTGGAAATAAAACTGACTGACAGGACGTTTATCGCTCCACCTGGTCCCAAAAAGAAACTTTGATTTTCTGCTGATTCTGTTTACTGCTGGTATGTTTTACATAAACCTGTCAGCGAAGCAACATAAAGTTACTGTTACTGCCGCCGTCAACAATCTTAGCTGCTTCATTCCTTCCTAACAAACACAAATGAAGGATTTTTATGCCTTATCATGCTCATTTTCTCTCACAGGGTAAGTTTTGGCAGACGATGGGCTTTTCGGCTCATGGAAAACAGTATCTTCTCCCAGAAGAGGCTCTCTACCTGATGGAGTGTGTGAGTGGCAGATGAGAGCTTTTAATGAATCCCGTTTATTCAGTTCTGTTTGATGCAGCTGATCAGTGTTTGTGTGTTTCTGGGAGCAGGGGAGTGTGTTGGTGTTTTATAAGGAGCTGCCGCTCTCCATCCAGGACGGCTACGAGACGTTTCTGTCCTCAGACACGCTGAGGCTGCAGCAGTACCAGGTGCAGCTCCTGTCCCACTTTATGGTCTGAAGAAGCGCTTCAGAACTGACCTGATGACTCTTGGTGTGTTTGTCGTTAAGGTCTTTGGGCATCTGAAGAGGCTCGGCTACGTGGTGCACAGGTTTGATCCCAGGTAAAAACAAAAACAACTTTAAAGTTTAAGGTAACGAAGTGGGTCGGTTCTCTGCTGCTGTCTGCGTGTTTTCTATAAAAACTGTTAATTTTTTTAAGACAAAAGCTGGAAAACATTTAGCAGAACTTTAAATAAATGAACAAAATACTTTGAGTTCATTTGTTTATGAGAGTAAAAACAAAATAAAACAGACTCTAAACCAGCCCTAATCCCTGAGTGTTTCGGAGGAAGTTTCTGATGGTGGATGGTTTTATCGTCCTCCAGCTCCGAGCCGTCGTCCTACGCCAGACAGCTGAACCTGCCGCCGTCACGTGACCGAGGAGGGACACCGCTGAAGAGGAAACGCAGCACCAGCCCCACCCCCACCTCCACGCAGTCACGCAGGTAAACACGCTCTGATCACTGCTGTCTGCTCTGTTGGTTCAGTGAAATTCAGGACAAAACTTGAGTTTCTTGTTGATCTCTAGATCAGCAAAGAAAAATCACGGATTTAAGTTTATTAAGGATTTTAAATACAAATGCATCATTGCTGTACACAGAACTTCCTTAATGAAGCAGCTCAAAGAAAATACATCCTAAATTATGACAAATGTGTGAGAAAAAGATTTTCTTTACTGATTTCTTTACTGATCTATACTGAGACAAAAGCTGTTTCCAGTTTAATGTTGCTCAGAGCGTTTTGTTTTTCCTGTAGTCACACTCAAACACGAGCAGAGTCACCTGCTGAGAAAATGGAGGAGGATAATAATCTACCCGAGTCACAGCTGACGACCTCTACAGAACCCCCTGAGACCCGGTCTGCCTCCAGCAGCACCGCAGACGGAGGCCGGGTCAGAACCCAGCCTGCCTCCAGCAGCTCCGCAGACGCAGGCTGGGTCAGAACCTGGTGGATGAGGGATGCTCCTGAGCGGGACTCAGAGAAAACATCCGACCTGTGCTCCTCGGCTGGTCGCTCGCGGTGGGACTTCAGCGCCATCCCTTTCCCAGATTTGGGCTCCAGAGACCGCAGCCCTGGCCTCATGGCTGCTCCGGACCCCTCGGCGCTGCCCGGGGATCTGGCTGTCGGGGTTTGTGACGTCGCCGCCTGGAGGCATAAAATAAACCTGCGGCAGGTGAAGATGTCTGCCAAGGAGCAAGGCAGGCGACGGTGGGACGTAAACAAGGACAGAGAGGTAAAAACACAAGAAAAGGACTGAATAAAAGCATGCAGGAGATCACAGTCGGGTTTATTTTAGGTCCGAAGGTGCAGAAACTGGGCAGAGTATCATGAACTCCTGGCGAGGCGGCAGGCGAAGCGTCATGGCCGACCCGCTCACCTATGGAACAGGGAAGTTAAACCTTTACACGACCCGACTCAGCCGAGCCCCACAGGTGAGCGGGGGGAGGAGCCACGGCTCCAAATAAACTAATTCATCCTGGTTTAAACTAAACTTTTTTCTGTTTGTTTGCTTTCAGCCGAGCTGCTGGAGAAGATCAGTGTGATTAAATCCACACATCTGCTGGAGGGAGCGTCCAGGTACCCGAGGTTTCTCAGCTGAAAGAAACACTTTTAACCAGAGTTTCTGGTTTCGATGTGTAATTCCTCTGGTTTCCACTGGTTGGAAGATGGGCTGAGCTTTAATCTCTGCAGATGAGTCAGAGATGCAGAAAAATTCAGGTTCAGATTATTTCCTTTTGCTGAAAGGTTGACTTGAAGCAACATTCAGAAACAATCAAACTTTCACTCTTCTCTTGGTTTTTAAAAGAAGAAATAATAAAGTATTTATTTTAGAGCCAAAATCAAGAGATTCTTGTTGAAAACCCTCAGTGTTTAAGATTGTTATAAACTTTATCCTGTTGACTGTTAGGAGCCAACACAACGATGTCATCTAAAAAATTATATAAAAACACTCAAGCATTATTTAAGTCATAAAATGCATTAAAATATTTTCAGATTTTATTTCACTTTTAATTTTACCTTTTTTTTCCTTAATCTGATTTTCATATTGTGTTATTTAGTAAATGTTCAGATCACATTTTATTTTTTGGGTAATTTCTGCTTGTGTTTCATCCTCTTTATGGAAATGAGTGTATCGTTGTATGTTTATGTAACATATTGTTAAGTTTTTGTGGTTTATACTGACAGTTTCTCTATTTGTTTAGACTTTAGCAGTTTTAGTCCTCTGTAGATTGAGCCACAGTTAAAGTGCTTACATATATATATATATATATATATATATATATATATGTATAAGTCAGGTTTTACCGCCCCTGATGGCTTCTGTCTTATTTTTTTAACCTGTATTGGTTCAGATTAGGCTGCCTGATTGTGTGATTTATTTACCTGCAGTAACTGGATGCAGATTTTATTTGTTTAATCTTTTTTTCTGCATTCAGAGGCAGATATTTACAGTTCTGTCTGACATGGTTACATATCAGCTGTACTGCTGAAGTCGTGTGATTTCTTCAGACGCAGCTCAGCCTCTGGTTTCCTGGTTTCCATCATCACCTTTTAAAACAACAAACACAACTTTGGTTCCTGCTGGTTGTAATTAGATGACTCCGGCTCCGAGTCACCTCTACAAGAAGACGATAAATCAGAGGCGAGCTCGTCTCTGCGCTGTCACAGTTTACGATCTTTAATTTCCAAAGCCATAAAGAGTCGGCTGCAGTGTTTAGTCACCGCCTCGCCGCGCCGCGCTCCCGCACGCAGGAAGTGATGAATTGTGCTCTGATGGAGAGCGCATCATTCAGGAGAAATTGATGTCCTTTGTCTGCTTAGGTTAAAAGGTTCAGATGAGTGGAGGATTTGTTTCGATGTTTACCAGCCGGATTCTGTGGCTGACTTCAAGAAGAACAACCCGGGCAAACCGTACACCCGCGTGTGTGTTTGCAGGTAAACGATTGTTTACTCAGGATTGTCTTACAGGAAAACGAGTCTTTTTGTCTTCATGTTTGACGCTGCAGTTAAATGATGAGTTCATACATTACATTAAATGAATGATTCTTTCTTCATTCATTTAAATTTCCTTACGAAACGCTACAGTTTGTGTTTCAGCTGAGCTGACCTGTTTTCCAGTTTCGACGGTCCGGTTCCTGACCTGCGAGCCGTCAAGCAGCTGGCCTTTCGGAGCAGAGACGTCCCCGTCGTCTTCGCCGTCGTGGACCATGGAGACATTTCCTTCTACACCTTCAAAGACTTCCAGCTGCCGAGGGACGTGTACCCCTGAGAACCACGGAGAACCGGGAGCTTTTAATCCGTACCTGCTGGAGGATTTTATTAACATTAGGAGTCGGTTTTTGTTCCGAAGCTTTGGTCTGAGTGTCGAGTTAAATTATGAAGGAGGTTTAAAGACGTTTGTTTCTCAGTTTGCTTTCTTTAAACTTCCATTAGCAAACCTTTTGTTTCTCTCAGCGTGGGAATTATACCTGAATCATAACTTCTTGTTACTCTTTACAAACTGCTGCCGTTCTGACACCAGAGGCGATTATGTTGTCTAAGAAAAATAATTATTTAAACAAAGAGGAAAACGTCTGGTTCCAAGAAGGAAAAAGGCAAAAGTTAGTAAAGAAAACACAATTTATTGTCATGTATTTTGTATTGTAAGGGAAAGTGTAAGCTTTTATATATAAAAACTACATTCTTAAATGTAGTTTCTGATGATTTATGGTTTATTTAAATATTTACATCTGAATTTAAAATCTGATCTATTTTAAAACAAAACCTTTATTATTATCTAAAGAGACAAAAACGTGACTTTTATTGGTATTTAAGTATGACTTTTGGTTTGTTTGGGGTCACTTTTAGTTTTGTATCCAAATAAATGAAAAGGTGGGCGGAGCCTGATTGAGCCATTCCTGCTGACCAATCAGCTGCAGCCTGAACAGGAAAACCCGAAACTCTGATATGTTTGCAGTTTTTCAAAATAAATCTCGTTCAGAAGAACTGGATCTGTTGTGTTTATAACCTGGAACAAATTTAAAGCTGATCACTGAAGTCAGTTTTCAGATTTCTGAGTAATAATAATTAAACCCTCCACGGTGACGGGTTGGTTTTAATGACCTCAGGTAACTCGAGCTCCATGGCCACTTAAATCATTTGTTGACTCTTTCCTGCAGCTGCTGGTCAACAATTGAACTCTTTGGCTGATTTATTATTTATTACTACAGAAGCCAGGAACAAATATAACTTCTTTATAATTTTGAGAATACAATCTCATCAATCCTGGTCTCGTTTGTACTTTAGTGCTGCTGTGCAGTTTATAAGCAGCTCTGCAGTTTATAAAGGTTTCCTCAGGTTTAGCTGAAGGCAGACAGCCATGGCCGCTCTGAGGACTCTACAGTTTCTTGCTTTGATTGGTGGGTTTGTGATTTTATAAAGTTCAGCTGCAGCTTTGCTTGGATCAGATTCTGGTTGTGAAGACTGAGCTCGTTCCCAGCAGGTGTTTCCAGCAGCCAGTTTTCAGACTGCTCCTACTTCGGCCTGCTGAATCATCTGAACCTGACTTCATCGAACAGCCTGTTAGAAATCATGCGACCCGTGAAGAACTGGACTGACCCCACGCTGGTCAAGGTGGACATGGTGTTGTACGGCATTTTAGGCCTGGTAAGTGTCCTCTTTGTCTTCATTCATTCATTCCATATGATGGGATTCATTGAACCTTTTAAGTAACAGTTTGGTTTAATGAACGACACTGAGTAGATTCACTGAGATTGTGCAGCTTCTGTCTGCTCCAAACACACCCGTCCTCCTCCTCCTCCTCCTCAGCAGCTGGGAGCAGCTTTCTGATCTCAGGACACTTCAGCTGCCCTCTCTGCTCAATCTAAATAAGACCTCCCGTCACAATCAGAGGAAGAAAAAGGTTTCCTCATGATTCATAACTGTTTAAATGTTCTGCAATCAGAAGAGTTTGGATTCTGAACTAGAAACAATCTGACTCATCACTGGAGGAGAGGATGAATGAAACCTTTTCTCTTCTCTCCTTTAGTTTTTGTTTTTTTCTCCTTTCAAAGTAAAACTTGTAAAAACCTTTGACGGACTGCAGGTTTCAGCATCCCAGGATCTTTTCCACCTCCTGCTGCTGTTGACACTTCAGCACGAGTAACAAATATATATTTCTGCTGTGATTATTAAAGATAGACCTCCTGTGCTTACATTTAAATCCTAAAACTCTAATTTGACACTGAAAGGAGATTGTAAACGTGATGTTTCCAGGATGAAAAGTCTCAAACCGTCACGAGTCACATCTGGATAACGAAGGTACGTCTCACTTCGGTTCTGTTCAGGAAATGTTGCACTGATTAAAACTTACTAACCTGTCACATCCTGCATCCCAACCTTTCTTTTTCTCAGTACTGGATGAATGATTTCCTAACTTGGAATTCTTCGGACTTCTGTGGGATAGATGAGCTGTTTCTTCCCAGATCGATGCTTTGGATCCCGGATATAATCATCAAACAAGAGTAAGTCGTGTCTCTCAGTTTACACTCTCAGTCCTGAATAAACCTAACAAACAAAACCGTAGTCAGCCGAGCTTTTATTTTGAAAGGGTTGTTTTTTCTGTAAACTGTATTTGAACCAGGGACAATACAGAAAACAGTTCCATGTTAAAGTAACTGTTGCCAATCTGTAGACTCAGTCCCTGTTTGGGCTTTAATTGACAATAAAAAACTCTGAAACTACCGATACAAACTAACCACACATCTAATAAACACACACACACCCACCCACCCACCCACACACACACACAATTATTACAAATAAGAACAGGAGAAAAACAAGAATACATAAAGGAGAGGAGAAATATTGCCCTGGTGTCATTAAATCACTTAAAGGTTTTATTTTAGTGCACTGTTTGTTTGTTTTTTAATAAAAGGGTCAGTGATAGCTCGGTGGTCAGTGCTGAGGTTTCTTAATCCTGAGGTTTGAACCCAGATTGCATCAGGAAGGACATCCAGTTGCCAAATCTTTCGTGTAAGTTCGCTCGCTGTGGCGACCCCTGCAGAGCGGAGCAGCTGACAGGAAACCAGCAGGAGCTCTGAACAAAATGGAAGATCGTCTAAATGATGTTTTGGACCTCTCTGCTGTTAGAGCTGTCAGAATAAAGTCAAACAAGCGTCAGAGACTAAATGTGCTCCCTCTCATGTTCCCTTCAGCGCCTCAGACAGCGGCACCATCGCTGACGACCCGTGGGTCACCTTACATCCCAGCGGTTTGATGGTCACGTTTGCTCGCCAGCGACTGACTTTCACCTGTAATTTTAATCTCTACAAGTTCCCCTTCGACGTGCAGCAGTGCAACATCACCTTTTTATCCATGGGCGCTGACGGTAAATAACCATCTTAACGGCAGGCATTCATCACTTTCCCCCGTCTAACAGCAGAACCTTGTTCTGTCCTTCACACAGTCAGGTCTTTGGTTCTTGGATCAGCCCGAAATGATTCGACCCTGCTGAAACTGTCAGAGCAGTTTATGATCACTCAGGGAGAATGGAACCTTATTGAAATAAAAATAGTCTGCACAAACATGACCAGTGTGGAGAGAAATCAAAGCATACTGGTGTATATGGTAAGAACAGATTATGAGCCGTTGGGTTTTTCTCTTCTCTGTGAATCTGTTGGGCTCTGACCTGTTTGCTCTTTCAGGTCACACTGGAGAGGAGGCCTTTCCTTTATGTGATCAACTTCATCATCCCCATGGTGTATTTACTGGTCTTGGATCTAGGAGCCTTTTTTCTTTCTGAGTCAGGAGGCGATAAGTTGAGCTTCAAAGTGACACTGCTCCTGTCCATCTCCGTCTTACTGTTGATCCTGAAGGACATTTTGCCGTCTACCGAAGTCTGTCTGCCATTAATTGGTGAGCAGCCACAGAAGCTGATCTTTATCATGTTTAACGTCCTCTAACTCCTGTGCTTGTGTTCTCTGTTCTCCAGCCAGTCTGTGTGTGTCAGTGTTTACCTTGGTGTGGCTCAGTGTTCTCGAGACCATGCTGGTGAACTTCTTAACTCATCTGGACGATGTTTGTGGTAAAAACACTGAAAGCTCCACTGATGCTGACAGAGTTATCAAGCAGGAAGCCAACCTTCACAAAGGTGCATTTTCAACCAGCTTCTCTTTGAATTTGTTAAATGAATGAATATTAGACCACATTTTAACAAAAATCCTTCCATCAACAAGACAAAAACTGTACTTTGACTAAGTTTACTTAGAGTTTCAGATAGTAAAGGTTTTATAACTTTAGAAGTCAAGTAATTCAGTATGCAGTTTTACAAACAATGAAAACTATTTTTTTGTAATGTTTCCATTAATTCCTCCAACACTTTAGACCTTCTGACATTAAGGATACAAGTGAAGAAAGGTTTCAGGTGTTATTTTGTCCCGTTCTTCCTTTAAACACATATTAAGCTCATCATATATTTTATTATTCATGTGCAGCATCAAAAGTTATTTTTATAGATGGGGTTTTATTCCTGTAGAGATCCAAGAAAAAGGTCCAATTTTTCCCATTGATTTACGATGACAAAGGTGGAAGTCGTTCTTAGGTTTTGTCACATTTGGGATATTCAAATAACTATTTATTATAAACATTAGCATTTATATGGCCTGAAATAATCTGAAAATTAGAATAACTAACTGTTAAAGTCATCATTAACATCATTCAGTTCGTAGAACAAGTTGAATGAACTTGGATTTTATTCATTAATGCACATTTTGTCTTAAACGCAATTAGCTGCAGTTAGTTTTTTTGTCTCTTTCAGCAGATGAAGAGTATGGACACGTTAAACCAGAAGAGGCTCCTCGTCGTGACGCTGATCTTCTGAGAACAATCCTGGATGAAGTGAAATCCGCTCAGCAGAAAACTGAAAGTCAGAAGAAGCAGAAAATGAAGCCTGGATTCTGCAGAAAACTGGCTAAAATTGTTGACATTTTGTTCTTTCTTCTGTATTTTTTAGCAGTTTTAATGTTAATGACGTATATTTGTATGGCGTGGGTTGAATTTTAGTCATCATTCAGAGTTTTGGGGTTTTTTGCACGTGATCTTTTAAAGCATATCTTAAATTTACTCTGATTAAGTTTTCATTTCCAGGAAGCATTAGGAATTTAAATGTTTCATAGTTCCGACTTTAAAACGTGTTTCGTTTCTTCTGTACAGTTTAATGATCAACAAACAGAAAAAAGAGATTTTTAGATGTAAGTTATTCAAATCTTTATTACAAATAACCTCATGGTTAAAGAGGCGACTTCACAGTTTCTGGTTTCTGTTATTCTTTATGTTCATATTGTCTTTTCTGAATCTGGATGTTATAAAAATCCTGTAATATCTGTAAATCTACAATCATGACCTAACACTAATCTGCCAAGTTTTGTGTGATTTCAGACGGTTGTAAAATTTTGCATGTATAAGATTTTATGCAGCAATGAAATCTGTTTGTGTTTATTTTTTTGTGTTTGGACATCCATCCAGACGTGCTGCAGATCACTTTGTGTAGATGTTCAAGTGTTGGGAACCATATTAAACACAATTATTATCCAAAACTAAAAGTCCAGAAACAAGTATTTTCTTTGTTAAATGTGTCTTTTCCATACGATGCATTTTCTGCAGAAATTAAACCTTATTTTCTGCATACTGCTGTGTTTGGTGAAAGCATTTAAGTTATTAAAGAAATACTGGAATATTTTCATTATTATCCAACTTGATTTAGAATATGAGCAGAAAGTTTAACTCTGATAATTGGTTTTAGTTTGGAAAAACTTAAAATAAAGTATACGCATCGGTTAAGATGAGCACATCTGGACAGATGTGTTTTATTTGTGGCTTTTTTCAGAATTGTTGCTGGAATCATTCTCACTTGTTAAAATAGGATGGAGTCCATATATTTGTTTATTTTACTAAAAGTTTTTATTAAACTGTCCTGATAAGAGTGAAAACATCAAGTCTCTATGAGCTTTAGGTAAAAAGATTAGAAGGAAAAATAATAAACATCTGTAGATTTTGTATCTTAAAATCTTATATTTAACTATTCATTTCAACACTAAACTTCAAATATAAATATTTTCATGCAGTAATTTGTTTAGTATATATTGTTGGTTATTCTTAAATACAGCTGGCTGTGAATTAAGAGCAAAAATGTAGGATTTAATCCAAATCTAGGATTTAAAGAATTTCAGGGGTTAATCATCCCTGCATGCATTTTCTAATGGAAATAAAAAGATGATATTTAATTAAAAAACATTTCAAAGCGTGCAGCCTGTAATCAGCTGGATCTAAAACTCTGGGAGATTCCAAATGACAAACATGCTTATCTGAGAAACTACAACAGCAGTCAGGTACAACACAAAGAAAACAACATCAATGACTGCAGCCAGTTTTGTGCAGAATCCAGCATTTTTTACGCCTCTTTTCTGTCTTTCAGATTCCAGTCGATCAGCCTTCACTTTTCCCTGAGTTTGTTTCAGCAGGTTGTCGTCACCGAGCTGCTCCAGAGGAGGGCGACTCGCCTCCGGGTGAGCTTTCTCTTCAACTCCGGCAGGTTCTTAGGATTAAAGAGAGACACAAAGACCAGCACCTCAAAACTAAGGATGGTTTTATTTTCTATTAGTACAACTATTTCTACATTACAACCACAAACTTCACAGTTTTTTATTGAGATTTCGTGTGATAAACCAACACAAACAGTACTAAATTGTGAAGTGGAAGGAAATGATTGTTTCACAAATGAAAATCTGAGAAGTGTTATGTTTTTGTAAAACCACCATTTGCTGCAACTCCAGCTCCAACTCTTTAAGGGTTTGTTTCCACCAACTTTTCACGTCTAGAAACTGAAATTTTTGTTCATCATTCTTTGAAAGCAGAAGCAGCTCAATCAGGTTGGATGAGAGAGCCTCAGCTGCCACAGATTCTCAGCTGGATTTAGGTCGGACCTCCGACTGAACCGTTCCACACTTTTAATAATAATATTTAATAATAATTCCACTGTAGCTCTGACTGGAGGTTTCAGGTTGAGATACAACTTTATCCCTAACCTGTCTGGTGTGTTCCTTGGTCTTCGTGATGCTGTTTGATCAGTAATGTTCTGCAACACAGAACAGCTGTATAAATTACACACACGAGGCGAGTATCCAAACACACGCCCCACTTTTCAGAGTTTTAGTATTACTTTGTGTTGGTCTGTCACATAAAATCCCAGTAAAATACTTTGAAGTTTGTGGTTGTGACGTCTGGAAACGTACCTTTGTGACCATCAGCATCTTGCTGAATTTGCTCTTTGACATCTTCTGAGTTTGGCTCATCCTCGCCATGAGAACTGTCGAGGTTGGTTAAGAAGCTGACCAACATGGCCTCTAAGACACTTATCCACACCAGGGTGAAAACGGAAACACAATAGATGGCTGGAAGAAAGATGCAGCGACGTTACGACTCAGTGTGACGATAAAACCTGAACCTGAGCGAGACGCTGCCTACCCATCATTGGCAGGTCGTCTTCAGTCGATGGTAGAATATCTTTGAGAATCAGCAGCAACACAAAGACGGACAGAAGAATCGTCACTTTGAACCCCAGCTTTTCTCCACTGGCCTCGCTGATGAAGAACGAGGCCAAATCCAGCACCAGTAAAAACAGCAGGGGCATGATCAGATTAACCACGTAGAGAAACGGCTTCCTCTGGAGGGTAACCTGTTTGAGCAGCCAATAATTAAACACTTCACGGATTTGTTTCTGAACTTTCTGAACACGTTTTCTTACCATGTACACAAGTTTGCTTGTGAGTGAAATGTTTTCAGCTGACGTGTATTCGATGATCTCCATCCCTTCGAGCTTCCACTCTCCCTGAGTCGTCATGATCTGGTTCGACAGTTTGGTGAGAATTGTGTCATTTCTGGCTGCTTCGAGTTTTATGTATTCCTCTGTGCAGAAAATGGGAATATAAAGTGAGAAAGATGAATGAATTCCCTCTGAAGTTGTTCATTTAGTTATTTACCTAAACAACTAACAGAAGCTGCTGCGTTAAATTTACAGAAGTTTCCATGAATGTTTTTTCTTTTTGATTTTGGGGCTCGTAACAATTTATTTCAACCATTCTTTTTCTAGGGTGGAAAGATTATACAACAATGTGAACAAGTTTGACTTTGTTGTGGATCAAATTTATCTGGGTTCCCCATTACTACAGCTGGTTGCACCTCCACCACACACATTCATCAACAAGGTTCTGATATTTGACCCATTTTCTTGGCAGCTTGGGTGGTTCCTGAGTTGCTCCTGAACCAGTTTCATCTTGTTAGATCTTCCTTGGACTTTTTCCATTGTTCTGAGTACTGGTCAGTCCACTGAATGCTGGCAAAGGGAAACTACCAGCTGCAGTCAATCATGATCACCAAGGAGAAGCTTCTAGGCCTCGGCCTTGATGACCTTCAGCACCACTTGTTAAAGAAAATTTCAGTGAATAAATGTTTATATCAGAGCCTGTGTATATCGTTTTGATCCTGTGAGGATTAGAGAGAAAACTTTTGCACCCAGTTCTTGTTTTTAAATATTATTTTGTATTGATATTCCAACGCCAAAAGAGAAGCACTTTCAGTCAGACAGAACGTCATTCACCCTCACTTTTTAAACCTCGATAAGTTAGTTTAATTTACCCCCAGAGCTCATAGATGAAAACGTGATGTTGCACTGCTGCTCATCAAATGGGAACCTGAAGAGGTTGAGCTGGCAGGTGTAAGTCAGCCGATACCGGGAGTTTGCATAAACCATACCGTTCGAATACAAGCTGACAAATGGACCATCATGAAGACTCCCAACATCAGATGTACTAAAGCGAGGAAAAGAGACAAAAGAGGAGAAACATTGTCTTGTTTTTATTATGCTGACATAAACTAAATTAATCTTATTTTAAACAGTGTTTGACAGATACTCCTCTCTGATGGCTATGTCTGGGATCCACAGCATCGACCTGGGAAGACTCAGTATTTCGATCCCACAAAAGTCGGAGGCGTTCCAGGACAGAAATTCGTTCATCCAACACTTCAAAAACAAAGAGAAATATTTCATCTACAGAGATCAACAGCGAGACGTGACGCCTGAACTCAGTGCGGTCACCGTTTTCCTCACCGTGTTGATCTCGATGTGACACGTGACGGTTTGAAACTTTTCATCCTGCAGACAATCAGCAGTAAAATGATCAATTTCATTCACAACACATGATCACCACCTGCAGGGACAGAGGTCAAAGGTCGGGGGCGGTGCGACCTGGGTGGCGCTCTGGGCGTGCTGAATGTTTACATCACAAACTGACTTTAGGTGCAGGATCTTCAGTTTTATATGACAGAGTTTCACACATTTCTTCAGATATTGTGTAGCTTTTCATATATAAATGCATTTTTTGGGGAACCACAATATATTTAAATAAATATATGTGTAGAAATGTAACAGTAAGAGTTTAGGAGAGATGGATTTAGTTTGAGATAACTTTATTTTAGTTTTAACCTTTAGATTGTACATTTCCTGACATGATCTGTTTGAATTTATCATCTGTAACCTAAGATTCAGATTTTTAAATTAGTTCTGGTGTCTTTATTCTATTTTTGTTGCTCTAACCCCTACAACTATTTATTGTAATATAGTTTAGCTTTATTTATTTTTAATTACTTGGTCTGACATGTACCCCATTAATGATTTATACAGAAATATTTATTCTGAATTACTTCCTGTGTCCTTCATGGAAACCCTCACTGCATCAACACTTATCAATAATAATAATAAACACTTATCAATCAGTCTTGGTGTTTGCTATTAGTAATAGATTAACCCTTTTATTTTAGTTATTTTTGTATCTAACATTATATCTCAATTTCTCAAAGATAATGAACTAACTTTAAGGTTCATCACTTTGTACAGTGATGGCAAATCTACTGTTTATTGTTTGTTTATTGACATATACATTTTATCAGAAAAATGAACACTTCCCTTTGCAGCTTATTTTGTTGTTTTTTATACTGAAAAAGTTAAAACAAGTGGATCTAATCAGCTGTGTTTTGCATTTAAATCAAATAAAATGTTAATCAGCTGCCAAAAATCATAATTTCTATATGGCAAAAAGCTTAACCCCAGACAGAGACGAGGAGGACACTTACCACGTCTAAAATGCCGTACAGCAACAAGTCCATCTGGACGACCGTGGTTCTGGTCCAGTTCTTCACGGGACGCATGATTTCAAGAACTGTATTTGATGAAGTCAGGTTCAGGTGGTTCAGAAGGTTGTAATAAGAGCAGTCTGAAGTCTGGCTGTTGGAAACACCTGCGAGGAAATAACAAACCCTGAAAAATCTTCTTTTTTCACAAGAATCTACGTTTAATTTAGAGCATTAACTCACCAATTAAAGCAAGAAAAGTTAGAGTCTTTAGGACGGCCATGGCTGTTTGCCTTCAGTTCAGTTTGAGTCCACTTTTATAAACTACAGAGCGGCTTGCGTAAATGCAGTAACACAAAAGTGCAAATAAGAAATTAATTGATGCATTTGATTGTGAAAAAGCGTCTTTGTTCCTGTGCTCTTTGGGTGAGTTATTTAAAAGAGACCAGCTGAACATTTCTATTGTTCACCTGCAGCTGCAGCAGAAAGGGTTTCAGTGTGCACACCGAGCTGAAATAACCTGCGGTCAACCAAAAACCGTTTTAATTTAAATTTCATCATGAAGAGTTGATGAATGGCAGCTTCATAGGAAGGAGGTGGATCTGATAAACAAAAGGAAGAACTCTCTGTGCTTTCTGAAAACATCCACGCTGGGTTTTAGTCTCTCTGACCTTTGTGTTCAGTAAAATACTTCCAGGTAGTGAGCTTTAAATCAAACAGCAAGAATCAAGAGTCAAATGCTTTTATACATATATGCAAAGCAAAGGTAACAACTTCATCAGATTGTTTTCATTAAAGGTTAAATTCTTTTAACCTCTAAGTCAAAACTCTACCTTCAACAATTCATCAAAAAACTCAAAATCAGAATAAAATCTAAAACTTGAACGATGTGGATCATATCAGGCAGACTCAGAACAGTAAATTCTCTAATAATCATAATTATCAAATATATTATTTTAGGAAAAAGCTGTTGTTTTTTTTAGCCTGACTCAGTTTGAATCGACATGATTTGTTTAGTTTTCTAGTTTAACTTCTTCCTCAGATGAAGTTTCTTTGTGACCTAAAACGCTGATATGTAAAGTTTATGAGCACATTTAAAAACAAATGTTTTACATGTTAAATAACTTCTTCTTTTTCTTTTGGCTGTTCCCTTTTCCAGGGGTCGCCACAGCGAGTCATCCTCCTCCATGTGACTCTGTCTTCTGCGTCCTCTGTCCTCACTCCAACTAAACATTTCAAATAAAAGAACATAAATAAAAAATAAATAAAATCTTTTTTTTTTTAAATGAAAGATTATAACTGAGTTTTTAAATGGGTTTGATGAGGTCTTAATGGTAAAAAGCAGACTGCTGCTCAGTACATCAGGAGCATCTGTTCACCTGACCTCTGACCTCTGACAACAGACACATACATGCAGCGTTGGCATCTTTCCAAAGGTGGTTCTGCATTTTAATCTCTAGGATCACAGTTTCTTGCTTACCACAGAGGTGAAACACCGGTCTGAACAGGATCCTCTGGTGCTTCAGTGACACTCATGTGACTTTAACCACTCAAGGTGTGAATAATTCACAAGAAATAAACGACTCTGTTGTCACTGCCTTATCTTCTTTTGTTTAATCAGGAACTCAATCTTTAACTACAAACTCTGCCAAAATACAATTAAGATAAAGATTCTCATAATACTCTTAAAAGCAGAAAGTTTAAGTATGCAATGTAAAAGTTTTATACAACTGTTGTTATTTAAAGAAAACCCCATTTAGAATTTAAAAGGAAATCAAAGACGTGACCCCTGACCCCAACGCTGACAACGCTCTACAATATGCCAACACAGACAAGGAGAAAGCAAAGATTACCAAGGTTCTTTTATAATGTTTTTCAAAATTAGAGAAAAAAAAATACTAAACAACTATTCATAACTAGTGAAATAAGGTAAAAGATTCCGTGTTTTTGTTTTTTTCTTGTTTAGTCACAAACTTCATCACAGTGTTTAACTATAGTGTTCTTTGATTTCCTTAATTTCTTTAAGTTTCAAACTGCTGCACTGCAGTCAGGATACAGTTTTGTCAGCAAATCCTAAAATCCTAAGAAATTTTTGAAAACAAGGCGAAAACCTAACATTTTTTAACATTTAGGGTCAGCTTGTTGTAACTTGCTGGCATTTAGTTAGAAATCACAAAAAGGTGTTTGTTTATTTATTTAAATTATCTTGTCATGTTTCATAAAATCTGACAAAAAAGTAATAATAAGAGAAGTTTCTGAGAAGAAAATGATGCTTTTATTGTGAAGGCGGAGACCGGAAGTTTGAGTTGTACATGCGGAAGCTGGTCAGCTGATCGCTTAGTTTGATTCCCAAATGGGCTCAGTGTCAGAGCCTCGCTTTGTCAGCCCTTGAGAATGTGTGTTTATGTTTTTCTTTTCTTTTCTTTTCCCGACTCCACCGTAACAGCCCATGCTAGCTAATGCTAACTGTGTTCCGTTTGTTCGGCTCGGACGGACCCATCTAACCGGAGCTTCCTGTTAGCATAGCGGCTAACACGAAGAAGACTGGGCAGAAGGAAGGTGAGTTGTACTCCCCATTCTGTGATAACAACAGCTTCTGTATGCCCTTAAAACCGGATATTTTATTAGACAATGTTACAGTAAAACCCAGTGAACTGCAGCAGGTGTTCTGGTTTGGCGGTACGCCCTCAGGTGTGTTCAGCAGGGACAGCTCAGGCAGGTAAACACAGGTAAACAGCTGCTGCTCACACCAAGCCCTTAATGATCTCTGACCCCGACTTAAAAACACTCTGATTATAATTTACTCAGACATTTAAAATAAACTGGTGCTAAAAGAGGAAATAAAACACATTTAGACAATATTCAGATTATTTAAAACATTTAAAGGACAAACTAAGAGACTTTAACAGCAGTAAAAACAAGCCTTACCTCTAAAAGTCAATCAGAAGGAAAATGTTTTTTGTTTTATATTAAATGACAACTAAAAACTAGTTTGATTTTGGTGTTCCTGATTATTTGAGCTGCTAGTATAAAAGCTTGTGGTCAATAAGTCGGTTATATGTAATCACCAGGATTTTATTTATAATCCTGATATAAACAGCAGGACAGAGTATTGGTGCCCCGATCCATTAAATCATTTCCCATTAATGGAGTCTGGCTGCAGCATTTTACAGCTAATAAATAATGCATGGTGATTTCTTAGGGTTTCGTCTCAGCTTTGACGACATTTTCAACAGAAGCATTAAGAATAAGTTCTCTTTCTGACTCTTGGGATAGTGTAGTGATGAATACAAACTGTAAAATGATGTAAAATATCCTAAAAAGATCCAAACTGCTAATGAGCAAAGAAAAATAAAATAAAAGAACTGTAATATTTTTAAAAGAACATTAAAAAACTTGTGTTTGCTTCCTTATTTGTTAGTTTTAGTAAATAAATCTTCGTCGTAAAGAGCTTCTGAAACAGTAAATATTAGATCAAGTTATTCTGTCTAGATATGGATGATTAATTTCTGTCATCAGATGACTGAAACTGTGCTGAATTATGAGCCCAGAATTTAAAATTTCTGCAACATGAATCTAATTTATTGATACTGAGAAGAAAAATATTATTAGCTTAATAAAACAGATATTTGAGCAACATAAATTCATTTCAGAATACATTTTTGCTCTTTACTTGTTTTTTTTACAGGGAGCCTGACTGCTTTAATTTTGAGTCTAATATTAATTATTTTCAGGTTAAGATTTTTTGTCTTACATCAAAAACTCATCATTAGATTTTCACCCAGTAGAGATTATTGTTGTTTTCATCACTTTCTGGCACCAAAGTGAACGTTAATAACAGAAAAGGAATCTGATTACTTCCTCCTTCCTTCAGGTGAAGATCCCAAACACCAACCATGGCAGGTGGGATCACAGACACCGGAGAACCTTACTCCGGATTCGTAAGTCAAATAAACACTGAAATCTTCTTCAGATTGTTGGAAGACAGGGACTTGTGTAACCCTCTTCCATTTGATGAGGTTTTGTAAAAAATGTTGGGTTCAAAGTCCATCTGTCAGGAGCTGCTGATTCCTTTTGTTGTTGATTTGCAGACGCTTTATTGGCTTCTGTTAAGACAAACGCTCGTTATTTAACTAGTTACCAAATGAGTAGATTCTTGTGAGTATGAAACTGCAGCTGAAACTAAAGCAATTAAGAGGAAGGTTAACACACATCCTCTTTTTATTATCGAGAGCCATCACGTCTCTGTGTGGTCTGGACTCAGGTTTGACAGCTCACCCTGACTTTGCTGACTTCAGCATGATATTGCTGCTGAGACTCAGTTCTGCTGCTCAGATGTTTGCTTTTTTCAGGAAGTGAAAGCTTTGAATTATTAAGTAATCTGCTATCTGATAGCTAAGTTTTCTTCTGTGACCGTAGTTAATTCTTCCTCCTGGTAGTTTGAGCTTCATCAGTACGCTGAAGAGAAACTGATGCTCTCTGCTTAGATTGGTTAAAAAGGTATTCCCCTCAATTGGTGTTCTTTCTATTTTATTGCCTAACAACCTGAAATTTAAATGGATATAAGTAATAAATGTAGTCAGAATACTTCAAATTAAGATAAATGATCAGAAAGTGGTGCATATATGTTCACCTGTCGCTTTGAGCTCCAACCATTACTGTTTGAACGCACATAATTAGTTTAATAAAATCCTCCTGTGAACAGTCTAAATGTGAAAGGATTTTAGTAAATATTTATACAATAACTACCACAAAGCAAGAGGCAGCATGAAGACCAAGGAACTCTCCACCCAGATCAGACACAAAGCTGCAGAGAAGAACAGATCGAAAACGTCTCAAACCGTCCCATTGAGCACCATTTTTATTAGAAAATGGAAAGATTCTGACATTACAGCACCAAAACTCCCAGATTAATGAGAGAAACATCCACGAGACCAGAGATGGCCCTGATGGAGCAGCAGCTCTTCTGCAGAGACGGGACAGTCTGTCTATTGGACCATGGGGACGCTGACACTGGCCAGGAGATAAACCTTTTAAGGAATTGACAAAATTTATTAAGAATGACATGAAAACCCAAATCTGGAGACGTTAACTCTGACAGCATCAGGCTGTCTCCAGCAACATCTGATTAGTATTCTGTCCTTTGTGGTATTTATAAAGCCCAGACCTCCTTGTATAAGTTCTGATAACCTGAGGCCTGGTTCGGACTGGTCCTGCCCTATTTTCTTATCCTTTAGTGGACAGGGAATAGAACTTGTTCTCCGGCATTCTTATCACCTGCACCCCGATAAGTGAAGTAGGCCATTGGGACATTACAAAACTGGTGTGGTGAGTGAAGAGATGTGGCTCATTTTTACTTTCTTATTAGTTTCTGTAGTGAATCTTATGTTGTTTTCTTTGATTCAAGGGCGTACGTGGCAGGGGTCAAATATTTTTGGCCAATAGATATTTTTTATTTAACGAAATCTACAAGAATTGCTCAGCTTACATTAAAAAATTATTTAACGGCCCTTAGAAGGACTTTTACGCTAAAAAAACAGTACATGAAAGAACATCCTTGCTTTTAAAAGAAACTAAATTGTGGCCTACAGTAAGCTGCTGCTCTGTAAGTGATGAAGTCTGCGCAGCCATTGCTGACTGACGGTTTTTAAAACGTGGCCGATATCGGTCAATCTCTAAATTCAGCCACTGAATCAGGACTGTTAGAGCTGGGAAACAACTAAAACAGGACAGTGGACCCTCAGCGTTTCTTCTTCACACGTGAAAGAAGGAGCTGCAGCGGTTTGGTGGCGAGGAATGGACACAAAGTCCAGTGGGTTGATGGACCAAGGTCCTGGAGACAGACCTGAGGAGGCTTGATGCTGGAACAGCTCTGCTCTGTCTTCACTTTAATGTTTGTACACACTCAGGTTTTTAGTTTCCTTTAAAGTGGGATTTTTGGTGTCTCCTGTGTGTAGGTCAGCACAGTCGTGTTGTCTGTAGGTGGCAGAAGGATCTTTACCTTCTCTTCCATCCTTTCTCCTCTAGGTGGGGCTGGTGTACATGTTCAATCTGATCGTGGGAACGGGCGCTCTCACCATGCCCAGAGCCTTCGCCACAGCCGGCTGGGTGGTCAGCCTGGCTCTCATCTGCATTTTAGCTTTTATGAGGTGAGTTTTATTCTTCCTCACCTCCACTGTGGGAATAAAAGTCTCATTTCTGTCATCCATCTTTAGTCTGACTGTTCTGATGTGTTTGTTTGGTTTATGTTTTCGCTCAGATTTGCCTTCTTTTACAGTTTTTATTGCTTTTCAGCTCCCTGCAGAACACATTATTCAGTCTTTATTGGCATAGCACGTGCAAGGTCAATCATGTTTCTTTGCTCTGGTGAACTGGCGTGTGGTTTGTGGAATAATTTTGACGCCCAAAATGAAAATAAGAATCACAAAGTGGGAAAATAAAGACAATGATTTAGTGAAAAGCGAAAGCAGCTGAATAATTCATTAAATTTCACACGGTTTATGCTAAAATGTAGTGAGTGAAGGCTTAGTGAATAAAGACGAGCAAGAAGGTCGGTTGATTTTTATTTATTTTTTTTTAACATGAAGGTTCATGAATTTAAAGTGAAATGTTCTGTAATATACTGTTAAAAGTTTAAAGATGACATCATTTTATATTTGCTTTTTCAGGGAATCCAGCAGATCTGCTCAACTTGTTGTTATTATTATAATTATTATTTTAATACAATTTAAAGTATTAATTTTAAATTATAATGAATACTTTTGGGAACACTAACTTTTTTTACAGTCAAAGTATAGCACACCAAGGGTATTAGTGAAGCGCTATAAATAACAACAACATCAATAATAATAATAATCATATTAATTATTATTATTTTCACACACTCTTCTGAGCGTGTTTTGTATAAAACATGCAAATTATATCCCACTTGACAGGAAATAGTGTGTTATGAATTTTGGTGGTGAGATGTCGATCAGCACAGACAGAATCTGTTTCCATCTTCCTTTTCAATTACGTGGCAGTCAGGGAGTGACAGACACAAATGTGTCGCTGCCTTGGTGACCATAATGAGGAACTGGCAGCAGCTTTAACATTTCTCTTGGTTCTCTTTAAATTAATTATATATTTTATATATCAAAACGTCTGCCTTTTTCTTCCCTGAGCTTAGATTGTTCCAAAGAAATTATGGAATTTGTTTCCAGTTTACCTTTATTTGTCTGATGTCCTCAAACCTTCATCAGGATCAGTTCTTTATAACCTGTTGTTTGTCCTCCGTCAGCTACATGACCACCACTTTCGTGATTGAGGCGATGGCGGCGGCCAACGCTCAGCTGAGCTGGAAGAGAAGGGAGCAGGAAGAGGTGAGATGATGGATGTTCAGAGGGCTCGGAGTGTGTTTGTATGTAAATATCTGGAATAGGAGATTGGTTGGATGGATGGGAATCCATTCGCTGTGTCATATAAACACAATAATAAAGAAGGAAATGCTGCTCAGCTTCAAGGGGACTTTACTAATCAGACAATAGACAACCCTGTTTACACTCTGCAGCCTATAAATATATTTCCAGCTTTTAGTTGGAGTAAGTAAAGGTAAACATACATCCCTTTGGAGTGTAAGGTTTTATGTACCAGAACATAATAACAATAATCTGGTCCTCAACAGGCAGTCTTCTGTTTGTTCAGGTGAAACTTTACAAACTGAAGTCCTGAAACTAACAAACAAACTGTGGTTTCAATCAAAGCATTTAATTGTCAGGTTTTAGCAGATACTGACCCTGTTTTTGTGCTGTGGAAGCAACAAGAATGGACTCAGTTTTTCACTCACTGCTTCTGTGTCCTCGTCCACATGAGGAAGCTGGCTTTCCAAAAACAATCTTTTTTTTTTCCTGCAAACATGGAAATGTTTTCATCCACACAGAAACACAAAAACGACCCAAACGCTGTAGTACCATAAGAGAACTGTACACAATGCTGTCATAAATGTATCAGAAACAGGGAAGAAAACATGGAGCAGACGCCTCAAACTGTAAACACAAGAAGAAAAAGACGAGGACGGAGACGACACGAGCAGAAACCAGATCCTTTTTGTGGACTGTCCACATCATGGAAGTTCTCCTTTGTGTTTTCTTTTAAATACAACATCTGAAGGTTTTGCTGTTGTTGATCACTGGTGTCTGCAACAAAAACACAAGCAGGTAATCGGTCATTATTGGGATCGTAGGTGACCATGACGTCATCGTTTTTAAAATGTCTCAGCTGTCCACACAAGAATCCAACTGTGGTGTTTCAGGATTTTCTCGCTCTGGAACCTGGTTTAAAAAAATGCCATTTTGGGACTCTTAAACCACTGTTTTTGTGTTGATGCAAGGCTAAAATGATTAAAAAATCCTTTGCGTATTCCTAGAACACCATTCCCGTTCTCTAAAGCCTAAAGTCATGTTGACGTCATTCTTAAAACTTGAAATGACCAGATGATTTTTTAAAAATCAACTTTTCGTACATCTTTAAGGCATGCACTACTTTGTAATAATGTTTGAATCAGCAGCAAGAACACTTAATTAGACACACAATAAAGTGTTTAAACCGTAGTTTCTACAAGCAACGCTGCCTGAAGTCTGTCTCCCTGAGGACCTCTTTTTGACATTTTGACTTTTTATAGACAAACACTGACTGCTTTTATTTCTAGCACAGTAAAAGTTATTTGACTGGACAGTATTCAAGTTTTAAAGCCTAAAAATAATTCCCTCTTTTTATAGGAAGTTGTATTTTTGTTTTTTGAAAGTTGATGGTATTTTATTGTCCAATCCAAGCACAATTTAAAAGCGTCTCTCGCCTCCCGTCTGAAAAATCCCAATTTGGATGAAGCCATCAGTGTCGAACCGTACTCCATTATCAGGGGAAATAACCAAGTCTTAAATCATTTTTTTTTACTTTGACTAAGAAAAAGACTTGGCGCTCCCCGAACGGCTCGGCCTTTGCTTTTTGTTTCCCCCTCGGTGCAGAAGTCATCTTGCTTAATGCCCCTGGGTTTCCATTTCAGGAGTTATGATCCTGTGGACAATAGCCCGGCTCCAACGCTCAGCCTTGATTCATGGCTGCTGTACTCCTCAGCATTTTCCTCCCACATAATGGAAAACAAGAGAGGAGTAGGACAGGAAATGTTTACTGCTGAATGCCTTTTATTTCTCTCTGCCTGAGTGAAGCCTGTTAACTTCCACACTTTCTTTTTTCTCTTTTACTCTCACTGACGCATCATCCGAGAAGGTGCTGTTTACCTTCTTCTTATTCTTATTATCTTGTACAGAGATTACCAGCTGTTTATTTAAACCTGGTTGAAATAAGTTATGTTGGTGGGAGAAGACTGAAGTCGTATTAATTAAATGTTAAACAGCTGTGTAGCAAGATAATGTTCTCATGAAGTGATTGTCAGTAGACAAGGAGGTTTGCTCTCCGTTGGAAAAGTAGTTTAATTCTGACAGGACTGATGAGCTAACGCCTAGTCTGAATTAGAGCACAATGGATTGCTGCACTTTCTGCTGCAATGCCAATCTCAAAGGTTTTATGTCTGTTTCTGCAAACGCTGCTTCATTAAATCTTATCAGCCTGAAATTCAGTGGTTATTTGTAAGTATAAATAGCAGCAACATTTAGCAGTAACACTTCCAATGCAGCCTGGGGCACTTCCTGCAGGATCATCATAATATTTCTGCTGAAATAACCGTGGAATGGAAGACTGACAGAGGTGGAAAGGTTTGTGATTGGAGTTTTAAGACGTCAGAAATCTGTCCCTTTTCAGACGAGCTGTTTGCTCGTCGGTTCTGTCAGAATGAAACTCTGTTTCTCCTTCAGAGACCTATCTACAACAGGGAAGGTATTTTCACAGAACCCTGATTTAAAATGTCCAAACTGTCCCTTTAATATACCAACACCATAAATCCAGCTTCTTTATAGACTTTAATGTGAAATGTCTCTGATAGCAAAGAAAACTTCCTGTAACTGTTTGTCAGACAGGATTTTGTTTTGCTGGAATCTGTTTTCTGTCATATTCTCATCAGTTTTTCCATAATTTTTAGACCTTATTTTTAAAAGTTTAATAATAAGTTTACACAAACAGAAAATGTGCATTTTTTTCATGAGATATTAAAACACAAAGTGAATAAAGAGCTTTCTGCTCCTCTGAACACTCTCCATTCTCCATGTTTTGTTGCTTGCAAATATTTTTCTTTGCCGTCCAGAAAAGCTGCTTTTTAGGCACAGATGTTACATTTAATTTTACTTTTATTTTGTAGTTTAGAGTTTGAACTTGTAATATTTAGTACAGTTTGTCATTTCAGACTCTAGATGTCAGTAAATTATAGTAATTTTTGCCGTGAATATAAGGTTGTTTTAGGAATGAAACAACTTTAAAGTCATCGATGCACAGATGAAACCTTTACTGTTAGACGATGTTTAAACGTTAAACACGAACGGCGAGGATTCAGATTTCTGTTTACATTCTGCGGACCTGTTTGACTTTTCTCCTTTCAGAGCTGGAGTTTGACTTTGATTGTGTGTTAGTGCCTGCAGACGTGAACGGTTTTCTAATTCTGGTTCGTGTTTGTCTCGTGTTCTGTTTGCTGCAGAGTCATTACTGGCTGTCGCTCTTCATTCAGCTGATGACGCTCACAAATTTCACCACCACTGACAGTTAATTGACATTAATCTGCACGGACTGTGGGAAATTACAAAAAGCTACATGTTGGTGATGTGATTGTTGAGGATTGCGAGCGGCTCCGTCCTCCAAAGTGCTTCCCAGCTGTTGGCTGTAATTTCCAGATGTTGCCTCCCCTGCGTCAAATACAGAGCGAATAAACGCAGAGTTAATAGCTTGTAAACTGACTGTTGTTGATGTAGAGGAATTAGGAAAACAGGAACCTAAACTAGAGCTTCAAACATGGTTTCATTCTCCACAGACTGACAACAGCGACTCCAGCTCCGACTATTCAGACGATGATGTTATGGGCCGAGGCCGATCAGAACCAGAAACAAAACCCATCTTGTCTGTCCGTAAGTAGTGATCTCTTTTATTCTAATTACTTTGAAGGAAAGAGGGAAAAAGGCAACTTTTTGTTTTTATTTACATGCTTTTGATATCTCTACCCAGCTTTTTTATTTAGAGTTAAAGACTCCTAACAGTCTTGTTATTTTTTTATTTGCTCATTTTAAAGTAAAGATATTGGTGTCTGAATCAATACACACACTCATGCAGTTCTTTCTTTAGGCCACCTTTTCAGCTTTTTAAACATGCAGTTATCCAATTATTCACATGCAGGAGCCTCTGTTGATGTTCAAAACAAACATTTTAAAAGTCAAAACATGACTTTAACTGTGTCATATTTGGGTCGTGTTTCTAAAGAGATCTTACACAAAAAATTAGAATTTAATGTTAGAATCAAAATAACTTTATTCATGCCAAAAGGAAATAGCTTATGTTACAACTGCACATATAATCAAGAAGAAACAGACCAATATATACAAAAGAATTTGAAAAAAGATGTGCAAAAAAAATTGTCAAAATAAAATCCTAATGAAGTAAAATAAGGTGTGTACAGGACTGAGATGAGCTGTTTTCTCAGTGGTTTGTGAATTCTGTTCACTAACATTTTCTCCTTTGTTTTCACAGAGAGAGCCGGTCCCGTGGATCATTTCGACATCGTGGAGCGGGTCGAGATGGGTCAGATGGCCTCCATGTTCTTCAATAAAGGTAATGTTCTTCTTGCCTTAAGCCTTTTGTTCCCACTCCCTAATATTCAATTACCTGCAGATGCCATCATCATTAGCCACGTCTAATATTTATGGACGAGCCGCGCGGCTGTGTGGTGTAATTCATCAAAGGTATTTTTATGTTCAGTCCTCATTTACAAAGGAAGGCTGGTGGGGGTTTAATTGGATGTAATTACATATGGATAAATTGCCTTTGGTTATAATCACCTGTTTGAGAGCCCATCAGGCCTGAGCATGTGTGTGGGTGGGGTTATTACCTGTTCTTGTGGCAAATACCTGAATGATTCTGGAGCTAATGAAGCGGGCTCGTGACGGTAAACTGGAAGCAGAATCACCTTGAACCAGAGAGAGAGCCCTGCAGCTTTACAATCCTCATTCGTATCAATCCATTGTGTCAGCATGCAGAACACCCTCCTCCTCACCTCCTCCCTCGCCTTGTCTCTTTGTGTTAAGCCAACTTTCTCCACATGCGTGTGACTCCGGAGTCTGCAGTGTCCCTGGTGTCGTAGGAATAAGAGAACAACAAAAGGTCACAGCTCTGACAGCATCATCTGTGCCGACACGCTCTGTGTTCAGCATTTCAACAGTAGGTGGAGCACTTGGCACACACGGAGTCACCCGCCGGCTTATGTTCACACCCACATGTGTGAACGCACTCATGCATGCTATCATGCAGCTCATGCTGTTAAAGCTGCAGTGTGCTCCCATCCATTCAGCCTCTTGTCACTTACTCGATTGCCTGCCTGTTAAAGGTGCTTCACACAGAAAAAAAAATTCCAAAAACACGGCTGATGACCTTTCCTGCCGTGAAACACAGGCTGTGTGCAGCTACCACGTGGGGGTATCGATCGGTAATAAGGAAATGAGTTTTCTACCGTCTTCTCTGCCTCCTCACGAGGTGGAAAAGCTGCCTGGTGACTCTAATCAGAGGAGAAATAAACGGGCACGAGTGCCTGCACACACTGAACCAGGGCTGTGGAGAGGACAAACGCAGCGCCGACCTGCACACATTCAAGCTGATGTGTTATAGTTTTATTATTTGGATAGAAATAAGTCATTTTAACAGCTCAAACAAGGTCTTGTTGTTTTGTTTTTCATACAGTCGTTTATTTTTCTGTAATGTTTAGAAACACATTTGCATAAAACACAAAAGAGTCAGTTAAAATTTTACTTAAATCAGCAACAATATTTGTTTGAAATGACCCACAAGCTAAAAAGTCAATTTACAAGCAAAAACACCCCACATTTTTTCTTTTTCAGGTCTGATTTCCTGTTAAATGTTCTGACTGTTGGGTCAACCAGTGAGGAGGCTGCTGCTCTGACCTCTGGAGCTAACCATGCAGGATAAAACAATCAATCATTCGCTCTTGTATTCTGTCAGGAAAGTAGTTTAGAGATGCAGATAATGTTCAGGCTGTGCTTTATTAGAAATAAAATCTCAGTTAAAACCAACTCCAGGAATCAGCTTTAAATTGTCAAACAGCCTCATGGTGTGATGCACTTCTTTTATCACACAGTTTAAAGACAGATATCATCAGACTCACAGCAGAATTCATTTTTCTTTTTACTCAGACAGACCAGTAATTAGAGAGCTTTGCAAAGATTTGTTTGAGCTAACAGCTAGTCCAAGATTGGCCAAGACAACTTCTGATGTTCTAAACTGAGAACATTTTGAGTGATTTTTACTGCAGGTAAGACACTGATTAGATTCTCTGTGTGTCCTGCAGCGTGATGCTCTCTGTTGATGTTAATATCACATTCCAGCTCAGTGTGTTTGTACGGCTGATACTGAGTCTGAACTCTGTTTCAGCTTCTTTTTAATGCGATCTTTGCACATGAATAAAGGTAATTAGCCAGAATGAATGCAAACAGCTTCATTTTCTTGTGCTGAATTTACATAACATTAAAGCGGTGTAACAGCAGCTCCTCGTTCTGCTAAGATAATAAACTGCAGGCGTGACTTCAGTCTGTCTATCCTGCACCTTTGCAGGCAATTAAAAGGCATCTCTCCTGCTGTTGAAGAGGCAGAGTTAGAGGACATCTGACTTCCTCTTAGGATGAAATTGACGTGACAACAGCAGCAGCGGCGGCGGCGGCGGCGAGGTTGAGGCAGGCTTGGAATAAGTCCATGGATATCGTATCAGCCTGACCTGCAGCCACTGACAGGAATGTTGATGGAGGCAGCTTTATCTGCACCACTGTGGAAAGTGTTGCTGTAACCTTCCCACTGATGATTTGAAAGTTGATTAAAAGACGACTTTGGCTAAAGTCACAAAGACAGACTAACGGAGGGCCGTCCTTGCATCAGCATCTTGTCTCAGCCTTTCTTACCTCTGTGATATGATGTGTTGGGGAACACAGCAGCCATCGTTCCCCTGACGTAAACAGAACCGTGGCCACGAATACTGATTAACTTTGTGGTAACACAGGCTTCTGACTTTAATTAGAGCCAAACAAGAACATATCCATTTCATACTTAAGTGACTTTTCTTTAAATGTCTGCCGAGATGAAAATCTGAGTCATTTGGAAGATAAACGGTCATGTTTACCTCAGTGTTTGTCACAATCATTTTCTATAAAGCGCTGCTACAATAGTTCTGTGTGTCAGCGTGGTGAAAGATGCACTTTAATTTCAGGGGCATGTTAAATCAAGGCTGTCTGCTATCAACCAAACAAATCAATATTCCAAGTGTGCTGCTTAAAAAATGTTTGCTTCACCAAGGCTTCATTTGTTTTCTAAAATGAAGCCAAGTTAAAACTGAGAATCATCTCGTTTCTGTCAAACTAGAAGTCTGCTACAAGTTAACAGAGATTTATTCTACTATTCTGCACACATCACACACAGGTTAGGTCCTGATGAGGCATTTCTCATTTCTAACGGCTCTGCTCACAGATATTAATGTTGCTGTTGCCTCCCAGGCTTCCTTAATGTAGATTTGAACAGAAGATATTTGTGATTTCACTTCATCAAAGATTCAATCTGTTGGTCCAACAAGCAGCAGAGTTTAATTATAAGGACAGAGAGATATTTAGAGATATAAAAAGAAAGTTCAGAGGCAGTTTCTTCTTCATTATTTCTGAGATTCTCAGAGTGACGGCAGTTTATTGCGACGAGTTATTTTAATTAAACAAACAACTGAAGTGTTTATAATACAATTATTCCAATTATGAGTCATTTTCTTGTTACAAATTATACCCTTGGAAATAAACTCAAACTTTCTTTCAGATATTTTTGTCTGCTGTAGATAGTTTTATGAGACTACTTTTTAAACACAAACACAACAAACCATAATGAAGTTTAAGTTTTCAGCTCAATGGATTGGAAAATGAGTGAAAAAGCAGCCAAAGACCAAAAAAACTTCTGAAAAACCTTAAAAAGCCTAAATAAATGTTGATGAAACTTTGAAAGATTCAAAGAAGGTCTGTCTGCTTTGAGGGAAAATGTAAAGAAAGAACATCTGGCTTTCTGCACAGTTATGTTATTAAAAATAATGTAGTTTTTTTGTGATGAACTCCTTGTTTTTATGTTTAATGGTAGACTTTAGAGTTGCTCTGTTTACTTTTGGACATCGTCTAAATGTCTGTCCAGGAAACTCGTCCTGTACTCGTCCTCACAAACCTTAGAGACGTCAGTCTTTGTTGTGAAATGTTTTTGTTCACTGAGGCTTCCTTTTTTGAAAAAAATGCCTGATTTTTAAAATATTTTATCAACACCATGCTTTATTTGTGTAGCATTTCTTATTATTATTATTATCCTAAATTTGTTATAAAAAAAATCAGCATATAAACCATTTTGTCTTGCAAACCCTGAGTTTATTTTTATCACTTTAAAACAAGCTTTATATGTAATTTATTGAGTAAGTAACTTTTATTTTGAAGTTAATGTTTTAAACATAATTTGGAGTTAACTTGTTGCCCCAGCCCTTGTTTCCGTGGCGTAAAAACTCTGTATTTTTCACAGTTTTGAGTCCCTAAAAGCCCGTCTCTGTGTGTTTTCTGTAAGTTAACTGAGTGTAGCTGCAGAGCTTTTTACAGACAGGCGTCATGTCTGCTGTCAGTCTGGTCAGAGGTAATGTGTTGATGGATAGTAATGCTTCTCACCCTACGTGGAAAAAGCTGAGCTGCTACATGAAGACTTATTTTGCAGCGTTTTTGCCTGTGGCTTTGGGTAATTGGGAGATATTAGTTACGGTGTTGTGACGGCCGGAGTCCCTGGTGGTCGGGCTGAGATCTCGCCGGGCTGCAGAGAACGGCACGTCTTGTCTCTGTTTGCAAAGTAAAAATGTCTCATCCAAGTTCATGCAGCAGTTATGGAAATAAGAATGAGTTAATTCATGTGACTGTTTGGTTGAAATGAGTGAAGAACTGATGACACTGTTACACACTGACCGTATCTTCGCTACAGTACAGCTCTGTAAAATATCCTTGCAACACTTTCATGAAAAAAACATTTATTATATTTTTACCTTAACCAAAGAGTTTGTTTTCTGTAGTGCTGACTGGTTTATTTGTCTCTGTGGAAGATTACTTTAACTAACGAACAGGTTTTGATGAAATTTGCAGGAAATGTTGAAGTTGTCACAGGTTGATTAAATTTTGGTGGTGGCATTTAATGGTTAAATTCCTTCTTCTGTTAATCAGCCATTGATTGAATCAGGTGTGCTACAGTAGAGGCCATGTTGTGACATCATTTTTTCAACCTGCTGTAGAAACCCAAGGCAGATGCACAGACATGAGCTGTGGACGTTATACTTCATGCTAATAGCAGAAAGTAAAACTAAATCAGAATCAAATTTATTAAGTTTGGAACCTAATTATCTTCTGGTTTTGGGCCAGTGAATTAATAAAACAAGCAATCTGGTCTCATTAGATGCCTTTAAGCTGACACTACATGGACCAAATACTACTTTAATGAAAGAGTAAAACATATCTTGGTTAGCTGGGTATAAATAGTTGTTTATTTGGTTCTGCTCTTGTTTTTGCTTCTATCACAGCTTAATGTTACTCCCCCTAATAGGCCCCTTTAGTCTCTGATTTGATAAAGAATCTGTGTGGCCGGAGAAGCTGTAAATCTGTCAGCGTTTATTCCTTTTTAATGGACTTCACCTTCTAATTTCCTTGGCAGTAATGAATTAGCTGAGGGGCCCGGTTAGGCGGCAGAACCCCCATTTGAGAAACCAACAGGATGATGGATGTGTGGCACGCTGCGCTGATGTGTCTGCGGGTGAAATCTGATTTGGTCCTATCAGTCAGGTGTTTGGAAGAAAACACGAGGACAGATGGTCAAAACCCTGCAGAGAGTCCAGGCTGATGGACATTTTCCCTCATGGAGTGATCAGTTTAATAATTAATGCCATTAATATTTTTCATTAATTAAAAACATGTGCCTGTGGCCTGGGGAGCTGATGGGGGGGTGGTAATGATGAGGGTGTAATTTTAATATAGATGCTTGGCACTCATGCTCCGTCAGCGATATATCATGATGAAGTGTTTGGACGGCTGCTAAAAATGACAAATGTGTTTGTTTGTCACCTATTGATCCCATGTTTCTCTGTGAATGTGCTCATCATGCATCCCTGAATCCATCTCTTAATCCTTTTTGTCTTCCAGTTGGAGTCAACATGTTCTACATCTGCATCATCGTCTATCTTTATGGAGATCTGGCCATCTACGCTGCAGCTGTGCCCATTTCTCTCATGGAAGTCGCCTGGTGAGACAAGTCTTAGTTTTATTAGAAGAAACTTAAAGATTGATTTCGTCCTCTCTCTCTGTCCCCGGAGAATGTTTGAAACGTCTCCTTCCTGTCCTCACGTTCCGGTCCTTCTGTGACCGTCTGAACTCGTAGATTAAGACAATAAAAGTTTGCTGACGGAGCCCTTCAGGCCTGCTCACCTCTTGCAGCTGTTTCCTCCATCTGAGGCGTGTTGACTTGCTTCCAGAAAGGTTTTTATTGCCCGTCTGAAAATAAGATATTTTATTTAGTTATGAGCTCCTCCCGTCTCGATGACAGGAATAGACTTAAACCCTATTGGTGTTTTATTCCTTTTTTTCTTTCTTTCTTTTCATTTTTATTTATGTATTTTTGGAGAGGATTTTTAAAAATGGTGACAGTAGAAGTTTTTGGCATTTATATTTTTGGTAGTCTCAGGAAAATCAAACAAATATTTAATAAGGAAAGTCTGCACTTCTGCAGTTCGCTTTGACTCTGAAAGATAAGACGGCTAAATGTTCTTCTAGATTAATTTATTAAATGATAAATTTGATAACCATTCACTCACTGAAAACAAAGGTTTGTCTTACCCCTCCTGAGACAGCGTCCTGGAACACCTGTCCACATCGTTACCTGTGTCTGTAGACTGCTTTTGTCCTCCTGGGACCAGCCACGCCCCCTGATCTTTCCCCAGTCAAAGCGTGGGGTCAGCTCAGACATCGACTCTGACCCGCTGCCGCTCTGCTGCTACTCGAACCAGTTCCAACAGCTGTGGGCTGACCTGCTTCCAGAGAGGATGCAACATCTGTACGACTCGGTTCAGCTCAGCACGCCGTCCTCACATCCAGGCCTGAGGGCGTGACGCGACCTACTGACCCAGGACTGTTGATGCTTGATTGACGTTTTTCATTTTTTAGTGACATTAGAAAAAAATGTTTATTATTATGTCGCTTTTTCGTTTTTTATTTACAGGTTGCAGTATAAACTATTGTCTTCTTTAACAGCTGTGTTGTAAAAGCTGTTCTTAATGAGGACGCTGAAGTTGTCTCAACTTTACCAGCAAGAATAACTAAGATATAACTGAGACGTCAAAGCTGTTTTTATTTCAGCTGGAGCCACAAACTACAGACTTCCTACTGATGAACTTGCTCTGTCGTGCAACAGTGACTACTGTACTTTAAGCTGTTAAAAGGAAGTTTTCTTCTTGTTTATGGTCATTCTTAGAGACTGAAACACACAGTTTCATTCTTGAAAGAGAACTTTGGTGATTATCTGTCCTAAAATGCTTTGTTTGTTTGTTTCATGCAGTGGAAATCACTCCTGCAGTGCTGGAACTGTGAAATACAACGACACAGACCCATGCTGGGGCTCCGTCACGAGGAAAGACGCCTACAGAATATTCCTGGTAAGTACTGATTACGTTCCCCAAACTGTTTGCTTGTTCCCGTTACAGATAGATAAAACCTCAATCCATGACCTCAGCCTGTATTAAACGGCCGCTGCTGAAGACCAGACAGCCGTAAACTGGCCTATTAATGTTCTGGACATCAAACTTAGCAGTGCAGTCATCTAAACACTTTAATGGTCATATTACTGTAGTTTACTGCTGTAAATAGTAAACAATAACGTCGGGTTGGAGAACTCTCTGTGAAGCTTTCCCTGTATTTTAAAATGTAAATTTTCTCCGTTTTTAATAAAAAACAGTGTAGAGGTAATATTTATCATGCTTTTACCAGGATCATCAGCTCTGGTAATAAGCCTGCTAAAACTGTGGGTCTTTTTATTTTCTAAACATGTTGTTTAAAAAAAACATTTCTGTTTAACTTTAAGACTCTTGAGCTAAAAGTTTTATATGACCTAAACAACCTTTCTAGCAAAGCATATCTCCTGCTGCCTTGTTTGTAAATGATGTTGCATGAACTTTGTTTACACGCAGCTGATGTGTAGAAAACACACTGAGGTGTATTTGACCCTGTTGGCTTTCCATAGAACTTGTTGAATTAAGGAAGTGATGTTACTACTGCATTGGCATTAAAGTATGGTGCTCCAGGTGTTGTGACGTTAGTTTTGAGGCAGCTCTTTGGTCACAAGATGAAGAAAACCAACTTAAAACAAACCTGAACTCTGAGGGGTTTTGGTGAAAAATACATTGAAGATAAATTTAGCAAGCTGGTAAAATTTCAGCATGTTGTTTGCTGCAGATCTGTGACACACAGACTCAAAGTGGTCTACATTTAGTGACCTTTTTTAATTCATTCTCAGATCAGTTTTCTGTTTACAGAAAAGTTTGAGATGCCATGGAGCTGATCTGTTCTGAGTTTCCGACACCGATGTGTTTCTTTCCTACGTTTTGATTTCATTGGTTGAGATTAAACTCTAACATTTGCTTTTCTTTAACTTCTTTACTTATTTAAACCTCTGCAGCCTGTAGGAAATGTTTTAGTGTCCTTGAAGTGTGATTTCCACTCAAGCTTTAACTTTGAACAGCGACAGTGATAGATGTGCCGAGGAATTTCTGAACCCCCCTTTTCTCAGCTCTCTCCTCCCCTTCTGCTTATATTTTAATAGAATTAGAGAAAAAAAATAGGCCAATAAATGAAATGTTCTCTCCTTCATCTCCTGTGGGATACTACATAAAGCAAATTTAAATAATGCTGATTTATATTCTCTGGTCAGTATATTTACACTTGCAGTTTCAAAGACTGATTTTTCATTTTCAGCCCAGTCGGCCGTCAGACTCTGACAACGCCTGCTAAAGGACTTAATATATGTGCATTTAAAACAGATTTACTCTGGTAATAAGAAGTTGCTGATCATTTTACCCTGTTACTTTGACACTGACTCAAACTGTGCCATCTTAATGTTTTTGGAAAAAAAAAACAAATTTTTATCTGTTTAACCTTTACAGTTAGTGGAGGTTGATATTTTCTTTGGGGAATCTTTGTGTTAAGTAATATTTCCTGAAATACTCTAAATTGAAGTCATTTATGCTGTGATAATAGTTCCAAACATCTTGTTATCATGCTGTCGGGTCGGGACTTCATCTTCAATCTCTGTGTGTATTTTAGTTTTCACAGTCAAAGCTCCGTCCTAAAGACTCTGCCCAGATCAGGATGATGACTCTAAATTATTAAGAAGCTCTTATCAGGTGTTTTGTGCTCCGTGGAGAGACTGATCAGAACCTGGGCCTCGGAGCACCCACCGGGTCTCCTCTGGACACTCAGTGTAACGGAGCTGCAGGGTGTCAAGGTGCCCTTCTTTCACCGTGTTCTGTGACCATTTTCATCAGCTCCAAAAGTTTTATATGAGCTGTCTGGGGAAGCCATGCTCAAAATTACTTGCTGAAAGCTAAACTTTTATGATATATTAATCTGACCTTTATCTCTCAGAAGAAAGATCTTCCAACTCTCGTAATAATTTCTTCTTCACTCCGGTGACTCTGCAGAGTGATTTATTTATTTGCACAAGACAGATATTCTGTAGCATTGACGCTGGCACAAAGACCAAGCAACATCTGAAAGTCTGAAGTCTTTATTGGCCTAACTGGGAAATTTATTTTTATTAATCTGTGCAGGCTCTTGTTGTCTCTTGCAAAGTGTGAAAAAAACTTGTTTTTAGTGTTTTCCAGATAAGCATGGAAATATATTTGTGTTTTCGAACAAGACAAAGTGGGCAAAGTCCCAACAGAAACTATTAGAAGCAGTTGTTTTATGTGCTTTAAATGCCACCGATGTGTTTTCACCTTAACATCTGTCAAAGGTTCCTTAACCTGAGTCGTTTGATTTCTTTTTAGAGTAACTTCTTTTGTTTGTATTGCACCGATGGACCTAAGTTAATTGAATCCGGTGCTGTAGATGTTCTGAATGTGCAGAAGCTTTCCTGTACATCTTTGCTTTTACTGAAAACCACTATAACACGTCTTAAACACAAGAAAATCTGAAGCCTTAAGGTGTTTTTCGGAAATATTCTTGATCGGATTTGGCAGATATTTGACCATCCTGTCACTAATTAAGAAGCCACGACCCGATTGTGCAGCACTTTGTCTGCCTGGACACTGAAGTTTTAGATTTATGGGTGAATCTTTTAGAATAGTTTTGGCAGGTTTCCCCTTGACAAAACCTCTGCAGCTCTTAGGTTGACTTGTACGCACTGGATGGCAGATTGTGGGGTATTTTTAGTTATGAGAGCAGCTGTCCCTAAACACAGATTTATTTATTTATTTATTTATTTATTTATTTATTTATTTATTATGCCACCATCTTGACCAGGACTACCTGGAGGAAAAGAAAAAAAATAGATAAAAGAATAAATAAATAATAAAAAAAAAATCTAGAATATAACCTGCAGCACAAAGATGGGTAAGAAAGGGAGGGGTGAAGTGAGGTGAACATTAAATCTGTGGCTAATAAATGGCTAAAACTTTGTCAGTTTTACAGTCACTGAGCTAATCTTTGGTGTGGTAGTAGCTGAGAGTCCTGCCCAATGCATACTCTGATTGCTAACAGATTGTGCAAAGATTTTAACATGCAAGAGAGGAGCATGCCTAGTTTCAACGCTAGTTTCATTCTCAGACTTTTCCCCAATCTCACTTTTTGTTAAAACTGCCCCAACAATCTCAGGAATAGTTCATCTCTCCGTAAAACCATGTCTGTTAATGTATTTAAGGGTGAACACTCAGGGGACATTTTTTAAGTTTAGTGTTGGTTTTCTTTTCAGTGTCTCACCGTGGGCTTGTTCTTCCATCATATGTCCGTCACAGAAACTGTCAGTTCTGACACTGATGCTCGACCTGGAGGGGAGCCGGGTTAGAAGTGTAGTGTCAGAGGTATTAAATTAGCTGAAATCTGTTTGTCTCTTCCTGTACTGTCACACTCAGTTTTGCTCAGGCCACAAGCCAGAGGAGTCCGGTTAATATTCCATCAGGTCAGATCTTTGATTCGATCATTACTGACTTCACACATCAGCTTTGTCAGCTATCGAGCCGACAGCCATTATCCTCATTTAAACTTCTGTAAGCTCTTAACTCAATTATTTGATTGAGATTTGCTCTGCTGCCTATTGATTTTCATGTTCTTCTCTGAAGTGAACTGATGAGAGCATATTCTTCCAATATTCAACGTATTTGTTGCCTCTCGAGGTCTGAGAGGAGAATATTACAGGTACTTGCGTAAAACAGTGAGTTGATAACGACCGTTTTACACACCTTTGATGGAAAAGATCAAGCTGTCATGAAACAGTTTTCAGCTTCATCAAAAATGCTTGAGACCTGAATGAAACTTATCTGTCCTTGATTGTCCCCTGCAAAGTCCTTTTGAGAAATTGATTTATTATTTACCTGTTGAGGCTTCGCCACAGTGGCTAACCAAGCAGTGGTCAGTCCATTCACATCTGCAGGGCAGCCAGTTCAATTTAAATGCTTGATATACTGTTCTCCCAGAATGTTAGAAGGGATGGAAAATCAATGCAGCATTTCAGCTCACACACAATTTATGCTTACTCTGCATTGTTCATGTTCATATTTCAATTACTCTGTGTCCATTAAGCCTGTTGGACGAAAGTTAATTTGATGTGCAAAGTGCAGCAAAGTTGTTGACTGCCCCCTAAAAATCCAGAAGCAACCCACCCTGCCATTTAATTTACTCAGCACTGATTGATTAATTAACTGACTAATAAAGATTTATTCTAATAGCAGTTTTACTGACCTTGATGGTCTTTTTATTGCAGCGTTAGGCTTGTTACACAATCTTAGTCGCAGGTCTGTGGCTTATATGAAGGATTAGGTGTTCTTATATAAGCTTTATATTTAATGTAAAAAAAATGTTGGTATAAAAGCCAGCCAAACTGTTGTTTATTAAAATGTTTTTCATGCTTGAGTAATGAACCAAGACCTCTTATTACTGCGTATTGTGACCTTTTATAAGACCTTAAAACGCTAACTGTTGTACTTATTCATGAACACAAGTTGGTGTCATTTTCAGATCAATAAAGGAACGGCACAAACTCTAAATGGTAGTTTTTACCCTCAAGAAATAGGTATTTAGCGACACACAGTTTGAAACACATAGAAAATGAGTTCAAAACAAAGTTTGACACTAAAAGTTAAATAATAAAAAATAGTTTTTATGTGTACTAATGTTTTTTGTGAAGATCTAGTAAGAAACATAACTTGTAAGGAAACTGAGAACAGATTATTGTTTTTATTATTGTAACTAAAAACCAAATTAAAGCAGAACAGAGAGTAAGTTTAGGGTCACAACTTCTGCCTCATTACGTTCACCTTTTAGTTTCAACGTCAGGTTGTTCACTTTGTGGTCTGAAGCTCAAACAACTAATGCTGAAACGCTGCTATGGAATTAGTTTTTAGGGCTATTTTATTCTTTTCTAGCCAATAAGTCTTATTTAGAAAATTAAAGGGGTAAAAGCTTTATGTTAACTTAGTGTGTTTTTATCGTAATTGTTAATATTTCGCACAGTGGTGACATATATCTGACTTCAGATGGAATAAAAACGTTCTAATAGATTTTTTTTTTTCATTTTTATATAAAAGTTTGATCTATTTTTAGGTTTGAGTTGAACCTGTTTCAGCAGAAGGGCTGTAGTTATGAGTGGATCAGCTCTAGTTACCATCCTGCAGATCTACCGAAGCAATCATGTTTGATGTGTACCGTAAGAAGGCTTTATAGCGTCGTGAAAATGGGTTAAGTCAGGGCCGGAGCAGTGGGGAGAAGACAGTGAAGATGGTTTAAAAGAGATTATCGCAGCAGGAAGAGGAGCTCAGGCTGAAATCCACCGAAGGAAGTCGAATCCTTCCAGCAGCAGGAAACTGTGTCAGAGTTACGGATCAGGACCGGAGGAAACGCACTGATGTTGCTGCTGGATAAGTTGTCAAGGAGATACAGAGGTCGCTGAGGGATAACCGATTTCCATTATTCAGGCAATTTTGTTGTGGCCTGATAAAGTGAATGATTCATTGAGGAGGCTTGTTTTTACCAGATAGCATGCACTGTACACTCATGCATCATGTTTTCATTAAACAGCGTGATATTCAAGGACATCGTGTGTGTGTGTGTGGTCCTGAACATGCAGTATTCCTTGATAGATAGATTTTTAGCTTTTAAATGAAGCAATATTGTAACCTGACTTTTATAATGTGCTTATTTTAGTAAAAATGCAGCGCCTCCTCAACGCTAAGCAGGTTGTTTTGGGGCTGAAACATCAACATATTTTGAAAATGAAAGAATAACTTTTCCTAGAAATGGGTGCTTTAGATCAGAAGAGACGTATCTGTCCGGAGTGCATAAATGACTTGTGATAGTTTGGAAATTAGAAGTTTGACTTGATACCTCTTGTGTTGCATTTAAGGTTTCTTAATTTTATCATCATAGAAACTTTATTTCTTTAAAAAAGTGAAGTTTATTTACAGGAAGCTTTAAAAGCTAAACAGATAACAATAAATAGGTATGTTTCAGATATAGATGTTATGAATATAGATGTGTACTTTATTTATTTCTGTAATTAAAAATATAAATCTCACTGAACTGAAAATAAAAATTCAAATCTAACCGGTTCTCTTGGCCACATGAAAAATAAAAAATAGTGAAAGCAGCTACTTTTAACAAAGACCCAGAATCAGTAAAGGATTGAGTGGCTTTTTTATGTATCCATCTACTTCACAAAATCTTTGCAAAGGGAGATTTGCACCTCAAACTGTGCTGCCAACCAAACAGTGTTTCAGGCTGCTGCAGTTTACTCATATTTAAATGAGGTTTCATGTACACATTCAGAGAAAAACAGCTGATAGTGTTTACTTAATTATCAAATTTTGCTACTTATCTCCAAAAGTTTTTTTCTGTTTCTATTTATGTGCTTTAAATGCTCTTGCAAAAAACAAACTTGTGCTTCTAGTCTGATACAGAAGTTTGAAAGCAGATTTGTTTTTCTTGTTTGTAACTTGTTTGTTGAGTGCATGAAGATAAAGAAAACGTTCTTTCATTTTTCTTTAGCTTCCTTATCAGGGTTCCTCCTCTGTGCGTTTTCTCCTTCCCGTTTAGGATAATAAAGGGTCGGATGCCTGATGTGAGGAGTGTAAAACAGGTTATTTAGTTCAAGGACACTTCATAGTGGTGTAATGATCTCATTTGCTGAAGGAAAATAAATGAGATTTCTGTGAAAAAGTTCAAAATGCTGAAATGTTAACAATAGCTCCCTGCGACCTGCTCCAACCTCATTACATGTCCCTCTGCATGTTTGTGGGTTTGTAGATTGCAACTCGAGCAGCTGTATCTCCCTGAATTGATTGGGTAGTTAGGTCATGCAGCTCGGTTGAATCTCTGTTGGGAGCGTTTACTTAAGTGCTGCTCAGTGACCCATTATCCCCATTTTTAAATAAATGATCTACTGGATGTCGTTTTTAATTTGGTGTTGACGTAGTTTCATATAAGTCTTTCGTTTTGGAATTATTTCTTCATAATGGCTGTCATTAGCTTCATTTGGGAGACAGATATCCTTCATCTCCTCCTCTTCGTCCCTTCTCCTCCTCCTCCCATCTCATTTCTACAAAAGCTTGGGTGATTGGTGGAGTTGAATCTCGCTATTAGACCACAGGCAAATTATCATTTCTCATTTCCCCCTCAGATATGTCCCCAGCCTCGTCATAAATCTTCTCTGTCTGCTGTTGCTTGTTATTTTTACCCACGTTGGTGTGTAATGGTTTCTTTTTTTAGGAACAAAATTGGTTATTATCGGTTGTAATGTGGTAAATGTCTAGGGAATAACAGCTTGTCCTAAAATGTGCAGCTATAGGACACTCATCTTTCTTCACCATGAGAAGCTATAAGCATCTCTAACTATATTGGCCTACAGCAGCAACAAGTTTTTTTTTATAGAGGTTTGGTTTTAAAGTAGGTTATTATTCTACTAAGTACTTGTGATGTTATGTGCAAAGTTTCTTTGGGACTCAAACACAGTTCAGCCACCCTGTTAAAGCCAGTTGTGTAATGTCAAGAATTAAAAACAATAAAATGATAAAGAAATATTTTAAAATGTTCAATTTTCAGGTGAGAGTAATGAGGTTAAAATGTCGTAAACATTGTTAAATTGAATTGTCTTTCATGGAACTTTTTAGACACCTGGTGTTTGGGCAGTTCTTCTAAGTGATTTTAAGTCTGGTAGTTAAATCTTTAGCATTAATAGTTCAAGTTTACAGGTGTGATAATGACTTACAGGGGCCCTGATTGATTTATCAGTGAATAATAACAATCCAGATCGAGTGACAGAGTCGTCTTCTTTGTGTGACACTATACAGCATCTTTATCTTGTATCCCTCAAGCTGAGATGATGTCCCACATTTTACCTACCTCTGTTTGTCAAAAGTCATCACTGCAAGGCAAACACTTTTCTAGGATTTTGCTCTTTCAGACAATAAGAAAAGCAGGGAAGTCTTTCATCACCGGAGCTGTGTTTAATGTCAGTCGAACTGCACAAATGAGTCAAACACAGATTAAGCTGTCATTGCCTTCGCCGCTTGGCTTCACCCAGTGATGAAAATGTGAAGAAAATACAAAATTACAAAAAAAAAACCTGTATTGGTTTTGCTGTAATATTATAGAACCTCTGATAAAGAATAGAAAATGCAATTACAGCCAGTGCATTCCTGCTAAAAACAAATTACAAACCTCTCAGATAAGGTAGCAGAATCTAAAAAAAGCAGCACCTGGCACCTTCTGCTGCAAACTGTGGTTTTCAACTTGCACAAGTCATTTCTTCAGACTGAGATTATGATGTTAAAGGCCTAATCTGTAAACATGCATGGCCTGTTGAGTGTGTTTCATTTATCCTGAATATCCATTTTTCAGTATTTGTCACATTCAAACCTTATTTTTTGGCCGGTAAGTGGTTGGTTGGGATTTGGTCAGTGGAGGTAGAGGTTTGATGAAATTTTATATATTATCAAGCAAATCATAACAGTTTAAAAGTAGTCTTTCACTAATTAGAGGTAAGAATAACCTTTGTTGTACAACCAAACCACTAAAAAGCTCAGTCTGAAGTGATCTAACCTCTGATTGGACAGTTTTGTTGTTTGTTCGTTTGTTATACAAAAAGGGGAACTTGGGGTTTTACATTTAGTTTTCAGTGTTTAAATCTAACACTTTTATATTCTTCTCATTCCCTGTGTAGTTTAACTTCTCCTTTTACCAAAATAAATGTAATTTATTTACTCAAATTAGAATTTCTTAGGCAGATTTATTTACCTGAGTTAAGTTTGTAAATTAATGAGCATAAATAAAGACCATATATGGGTATGGAAGATAAAAGTAATGGTTTAGTTTTAGTCCGTGTTCACCAGCTGTGAACTGCTCTGAGATTTCATTCTTATTTGCATATTTTACAATTTTTTTTCTTTTGAAATTTAAAAAAATACCCTTTTTACCCAAATAAAAAAGCTTTTTTTAATTTGGATTCAGACAGTCTATATTGAGCTTCAGAGTCTTTTGAAAGAAAAATATTAATGTGAAGATAAAAGTCCAGTTACAAGTTAGAAATGTTGACTAACTTATGATTATCTTTGTTTAACTTTCACTCTAAAGTTTGAATACAAGATAAAAGATAAATGTGACCTTGTTACAGAAAGTTTAAAAACTCTCCTTTTTGTTGTTATTAAAATCATGGAAGTGGAACATCCTAATCACCCTTTAAATCACGCCGCAGCGGACAACATGTGATTAACTTTTACACGATTTTTCCTGCAAACAGTCCAGCTGACTCATTAACTGTGCATTCTTAGTCTGGCAGTGATGAGATTTATGTGATTTAATGGTCCTGCAGTAAAATAAAGATGCCTACATATTTTTTCTCATCACTTTGGCTCTTTGGTGTAAAGTTGAATGACACGTAATAAATTTTCTTTGACTCTTTGTGGGTGAAAGTCTGGGTCATATCACACATTGCTGCCCACAAAACCTGACATTCTTTTATTTCTGTTTGACTTTATTTAAAGACGCAGAATAAAGCGATCAGCCCTGACACAGTAAACACAGGGATCCACTCTCATTGCATCTAAGCTTTTACTGTAATCCTCCTCCACCTCCTGGTTGTGTTTGACTATCTTCCTTCACCTCATTACCACCTTGTCTTTAATCTCAGAGACCCGTCAGTCTCCAGAGCCAAGTGTTTAATTATCAGCTGAGGTGTTGGAAATATTTCACGTAAACTAACTTGGATGACTCGCCTGTAGTTGTTGTTATGTGCAGCTGCAGATCTGTTGTAGCTCATTTGTAGTTAGCTCTTATTCAGTTACAGTTATCTATAAAACCTACAGTCAAATACAGTGATTCTTGGATACATTTTCTTTACTTGTTTTTTGCAGTGTAAATTTCTCTGATGATTTCAATGAATGAGTGATTAAAAGGCTTCTGCAGAACTTGAAGAGCTGCTGAAGAGCAATGGAATAACTAAAACATGCAGGATAGTTGCCCTCCAGGACCAGGATTGGACACCAATGGCTTCACCACTTAATGTCTGTTCAAATATGGACCTTAAGAGTCCCTATTGGACCAAGAAAGCATCTACTCTGAAACTAGTAGGCTGGTCTAAGACTCATTTGAAAAGACAAAGCAAACTGAGACAGTTTTCTAAATGAAGTTTAATCATCCTTTAATTTTATTTCCCTATATAAACCTTAATTTTCTCTGCTGTCCATTATTTTGTTGCAGCTTTATTTCCTCATATCTTGGCTGATGCAGAAACCTGAACACATCTCTGATCCTGACTTCCAGAAAATCTGCTAACTTTTCAACCCTGTGTCCCAGCTAATGTCTTAAAGCCCCATCTATACAAGAATGGCAGTTTGTGAACATGCAAGGATGTTTTTTAATTTTTAATAATTTCAGCCTTGTGTCCACACAGAAACTGGATTTAGGCTATAAACAATATATTTTCAAACTGAGTGTTGAAGTGAAAGAATCCCTAAATTCCACCTCGGCGTTCTCGTGTGGACACAAAACTCTGACATAGTTCCATCCCCCTTCCTGACCTACGGCCCCAGTGATGACAGATTATCTGATTGTTTGCTCAACTTTGCCTTAAATAGAGCTTAGCAAAAAGCCCTTAATTATTCCACCAAATAATCTAAGATCCAAAAGGTTTTTATCACTGTATTGAACTGTCAACAATACTCAAACAAACGTTGCAGAAGAAAACAATGTACATGGGGTATATTGGGTCATTTTATATTGATGGGAGAAACACGTCCATGTTTACGAGGGGAAAACATGTTTTTGAAAGACAGCATTCCCGTGTGGATGGGGTCTTAGTTTGTCCTTTTCAGTTGACCGGATACAGGTTTGCCCTTCTTCCTGATTACTCTCTTGAGGGATGAAACCTTGTCATTATTCAAAGGGCATAATGCAGAAACACAGCAGAGCATTACAGTTTACATACTCATCAGGAGCAAAGGAATGAAGAAAATCCAAAGCTTCTAACCATTTTTTTCATTTGGACATTTAAATCTGACGTTGTTTTTCCATTCTACTGTTTGTGTTCAATTCTGCTTGATGGAAGTTTCCAGATGATTAATGATGCTGAGAGTCAACATCCTTTCTTCTCGACAAACGTTTAGTTTCATGTTGGTTTTAAGTGCAGTCTGTTGCCTCCCAGGCATCGTTTTGGCTCCCCCCCCATATCATTTTCCTCCTCTCGCACCTCCACCCTCTCAACAATCATGTTCAGAGCATCTTTGTATTACTTCCCTCTCCTCCCTGCTGCCCATGTGTTCAGTGAATCACTTGACTTCTTATTATGATCACAAGGTTTTGTAAATATCTCCTGGGCCTTTATGGCCTATTTTATGGAATTTCTTTTTCTCTGGTCTTTCATCATACATGTCAGAATCCAGGAAGTGATTATCTTATAATACTTACGATTTCTCTGCATTTGGTGTTTGAAGTGTTTCTCACATCATTCAATTATGGAGTCAGTCCAATTCAAGATGGCCACCACAGCTAATCAACATTATCCACAAAAAAAAATGGCTGTAACTCCATTAATTTTACAGGTATTGAAATAAAACTGTTTGGTATTAGCTGAGAATCCTTCACAACACATCCTCTGAGCGTTATATCATATTAAACTGCACATAACGTTATTTTCAAAGTTCAACCAAACTACAGCTCTGTCATTTCACCAGATGAGATGATCTTTGTCTAAAATTCTGCCGTGAAAGGCGATGGGTGACATGCATTCCTTGAAGGAATGCAAAGCCTTTAATCATATTTATATAACAGTAAATTAGTGATGACTGATCATCATTTTTAGTTTGAAATCTGTTTAGAATAAAGATTAGCATCAGATACAACTGAACAGGGAGTTTTAGGACTAAAAGGATTGGGAATCATAATCTCTTCTTCTCCCTGCTGTTTGAGTGCGGGGCAGATTATTCATGTCCAGTGTAGACCACCATGGAGCATTCAGAAACACAAATTTCCCTCCTGGAGTTTCTCGTTAACATGATCGCTGCTTGTCCAGAGCTTATTTTACTCTTAACCCTCTTTACATCTGAGCCAAAATCATTTATCTCACAAATTTCCTGAAACGCGGCAGTCACAGCAACGGTCATGCCACTCTCCTGGGTTTTTATTTAGCTAAAGTAATGACAGACAGCTTTCAGACATCTGTGCTGGAACAAAATAGAAATACTTGTTGATTAATTACTTAAATGGAGCCAACAGTTAGGGGCTTGGCTTCAGCCAACTGTGATGGATGAAGAGTCGCTGAAACATGTGACTGTGGTGATTAAAGAGAACAGTTTAGTGATGCAATCTAAGGCCAATTAAAATGCCTCTGCATCCTCTCTGTACTCTGCAAACCGCACTGATCCAAAACACAGTGAGCGAGATTGGCAGCTGTAGTCCGTTTTGCCAGTTGGTGGAGGGTTATTGAGATCATTCACCATATCTAAGCCCCGTTAATCTCTTATTCTCAAATTATAACTTTGTCATTAGAAAAGGAATGAAAAGTTGTACATAATTTACTTTGGAAAGTTTCCACCTCCATCACAGGGATGAAGCAAACGAATACAAACTAGATGTGATGGTCATAAACCTGTGGTTGAATAGCTCCGAGATTTTTCTAATTTTAGTTGTTTTTGGTGTTTTTTATAAAGTTAACTATTGTCTAAAGCAGGTTAGTTTGATATGAAGCTAGTGTTGAAATGTGGGCACTGTCAGCTTTGAGCCATTAAACTGTTTGTGGTGAAATAACAGAGGAAATGATGACTATGAAAATGGAGAAATAGTTGTAGAAAACAAAGCTGCAGGTAATTTAAACTCTAGGTTTGAAATAATAATAATGCATTGAGTTTTGTCTTGATTTGGCCCTTGGTCTTAATTTTTGTGAAAGTCTAACCTGCAAGTCTGATCAGACTTTTGCAAACGCTCAGTATTTGTTGATTGATATTTAGTCAACAAAGAGAGGACAGATCAGTGTGTTTGTTTTGGTCACCTTTGCAGTTTCTGCTTTTCACAGAGATGTGTGATCGCAGCCAGCTGGCTGTTAGCGAGAGTGTTGTCTTGTATTGAAAAAGAGAAATGGCTGATTTTAAAAATGTCTTTGTCGTCTAAAGTGAAATGCCTGTAGTTGATGGGTGTGCTGCAGTGGAAAAATAAAACCTATCAGGTTACTGGAGAGCAGGTATGGAGGTTGGGAGGGAAGCACAGACAGAATTGATTTATGCCACTTTTCTCCTGACAGAATTTGTGTTTGTTTATTGCAAAATTTATTAAAGTGAGCATGAAGCAAGTTCTCTGCTTAGGAAGCAAAAAATGGAGACAAAACTTCACATCAGGCTTACAAACAGGAATGAGATTAAACCTCTAAAGCAACCTAAACAAAGTATTAAATGAATAAATGCATTGGATCCAAGTGCCGTTCAATTTGTCTATGTCATGCAATCCTGAATAAATTCATCTCTTTCTGTCTGACAGTTTTGGTGTAGTCACTGACACAAAAGACGGGATGTATTCGAAAACAAAGGCTGATCTGTGCTTCATGAAGATCATTAGTTAAAAATGTGATGCATCTGTGTTGTTTCAGCTGATGGGCAGCATCATTCTGGAACATCAAGGCTGTGTCGAATCATTTTCTGCACCAGGAAGTCTGAAATATGAAACAGCCACCGTGTAAAGATCAAATAATGTCAACAAAATCACACAGAGGGTGTTCAAAGGTTGATAAAATGTCAGAAAGAAGACATGTTCATGTGTTTGTTCTGTCTGGTGATCAGTAAAAGCATTTTGTCTTGATCCAGGATCCAGTCTAGGAAGAACTCAGAGATTAAACATAAACACTTTGTTCACCTTTAGAAACATTCATGTAATCAGATGTTTACCTGATTTTATCCTATGTTTATTTGTTTGCTACTTTACTGAATAATCCATTCTTTTGGTAAAGTAATCAGATTATTATTCCCATCTTTAATCCTCGAAGGACCCAACTTGTACCACCGTCTAAACCTCTTCAGCTGTTGGACATCGAGGAAGATCAATTCAGCTCATTTATTAGTTAGAACAAGTTAAACTGCATTAAATACTTTTATAGTTTAAATGTTTTTTATGCATACTTCTAACTAAAGTCATGGTACAAATTGAAAATGTTTACATTAGTTTTTGCTCTTATCTGATTAAAGAACATTTTAAGAATAACTTCTGTAATTTGGTCTGGTGTAGTGAGAAGCCTTAAGTTACAGGCGTTAAAGTTCAAGTTAATTTTCATTATGTTTATAATTTTAAATTTGACTCTAAAGTTTGTTCAAGCCTGATGGAAATATTCTCTTTAAAAACGTAAACATAGAAGCTGAGTTTGAACCGTTTGTGTGTATCTGCTGGGAGAGGCAGAGAAAGTTCAGCTTCAGATGAAGTCCTTTAAGTTTCCATCCATTCAAACCATCCTGGAAAGTTTGCATAAAATTTAGTTATAAGAGATCGACTGCCTCACATCTGTTTGGACAAATAATAGGTGGAGAAAATGTTGTATGGATGCAGATGGAGAAGAGTTTTTATTCAGTCGTTCAGCCTGTGAGGCGACTTAATAGACTCTTTTTGCAGAGTTGGGCTTTTTGTTAGCAGCTTTAAAGATTGAAGTAGGGCTGCATTTAATTAGCTTTTTTTCTTTTAAAGGATTCATATATTAATATGTAATAAAAGCAGTTTTGGTTCAGGTAGAGAATCCTGTAAGCAAAGATTTTTTTTTAATCTACATGCAAATCCTCTTGTAATAATTCTGATTCTCAGTTTGAGTAAAAACATCTTAAATAACAAAATTAAAAGGATGATTTCACAACTAAATGCTCACAATCTGCCTCGCTTGTCATTAGTTGCTCCACAAAAGTAACATCTGTGTTTTTCATTTTGATAAAATGTGGTTTTAAATGAGATTTTTCTAAAATTGGACCCAGATTGATGTCGCTGCAGATTACAAAGTCATCTTTAGACACAAAGTAAAGGTGCTTGAAAGCGGCCAGCCTCCCAGACGTATTTATGGTTAAAATACTGCTGTCCGTGAGCCAGATGCCATCAATTTCCCTTCTTTCTTCAGACATAATGGTTCATTCATTACCTCCGATGGGTTACACAGATTTATGCTTTGGCTCTGATTGAGCCTGGACCGCACTTTGCCAGGAGGACGTCTGGTAATGTTTTAAAATATAGACTCATGTTTCAGTCATTACACAGCAGAATTAAAGGCCTTTGTATTTGTTTTTTTAATGGCTGGTTTTCTGTCAGAACTCCTGCTGCCTGTCTTGACCGGGTCACGCTCGTAAATCCTGTAACTCAAAATTAAAATGACAGAAATTCAAGTCAAACAACTCAAAATAATAAATTACAGTTGGTCCCTTAATTCTACATTCATAAGTCCAACATAAGTGGAAAAAAGATCTTAGCCTTAATTATTTGATAATTAGTCTTATCGGTTTAAAGTTTTGGAGACCTGGTTACTTTTTCTGTTTTCTGATTATTTATTTTGCTTTGTTTTTGCAAGCTACAGTTAAATCTTTAGAAAAAATTAACAGGCTAATTATGTCTCAATATTTAATTTTTTCCAGTTTATTTTAAACTTGTTTAGTTTTTTCTCTCAACATTAGAGAGAATAAAAAGACAAATTAGATATTATTAATCTGGTTAAATTTTTCCATGTATTACAATAATTTTTGTTTCAAATTAAATAATAAATGTTCCTCCTTTTTGTGCTCAGTTCAGTGTTTGTTATTAATTAACAGTTCATGTTAAAACAGTATGAGTCTGATGTTGTTGGGTGGTTTGGTCTGACATGTTGAATTATTTTTTTATGTTTGCATGTTAAAACTAAACGCTGCTGCCAGTCTTTGCCAGGACGCTCTTATAAAAACAAGCAAACAAAAAAATCTCCTCTCCCAGTTTCACTAAGGTTTAAAAATAACCAAAGCCTTGTAAAAATCCAACCACAGCCTCACAAATCACTGTAACCTCTAATTAATCCCTGTTCTGCAATCTCAGAAACAATTGAAACAAGGTTAGAGATGTATCAAAAAGCAGTTTATATTCATGGCTCATAAATCAGCCTCTCTTACTAACTAACTCTGACATTTACAGCATTCTTCATAGTGGGTGACATTTTCCTGCACTCCTGCCAGGCCTCATCAGCTGACGGTGGAGCTTCTTTTTTACTTGAAATCTGCTTTGATGTGACTCTGACTTTGATTTCTGTCATTCCCCTCTGTGATAGCTAAAAGTTATTTCTAGAGTGTGCATATTCTTAAATTTTGATTGTATCTGAACCAGATAAACATGTTTTTTTTTTGTTTTTTTTTACCCCTCCTGCAGTCTGTGTTCACTCTTCTGTTGGGGCCGTTCACCTTCTTCAATGCCCAGAAGACCAAATATCTTCAGATTCTCACCTCCCTCATGCGCTGGATTGGTAAGAACATAAACAAATGACACATTTTTCTAAATCATTATTAACACCAACAAAAAAAATCCTTATTGGATTTTTGTGGCAGCCAGGTGCTGCTTATCGAATTTTCTTCTTTTTCTTTCGGCTGTTCCGTTTTTAGGGGTCGCCACAATAAGTCCTCCTCCATCTAACTCTGTACTCTGTGTCCAGTGTCCTCTGTCCTCTGTCCTCACTCCCAGCTAATTCCATGTCCTACACTTCCACCATTTGGTCCTCTTCTCTGCCTTTACTCTTTTCCTCTTCTTCATCACAACACTCATCCTACACACCACCATCTGATGCTGTCTGACTACAACCTTACAGTCCACCATCTCCCTCAGGTTATAGGTCACCCTGTGCTCCTCCACCTTTTGGAAACAGATTTGGACAACAGCCATTTCCATCCTCTTGGTAAAACCCAACAACATCTGTCCTTCCTGGTTCCTTTCCTGCCCATCACCTCCTCATCTCCTCTGTCTCCTTCACCAACATGTCCATTCAGATCTGCTCCGATCACCACTCTCTCCTCCCTGGGAATACTCTCCATCACTTCATCCAGATCCTTCCAGAGCTTCTCTACTACATCACATCCAGCCTGTGGAGCAGAACCACTGACAACATTCAGCATCAGACCTTCAGCTTCTACCTTCAGACACATCACCCTAACTGACCCTCTTTCATCGTAACTACATCCCTTTCTAGCTTCTCCTTCAGGACCAGCACTACTCCATCTCTCTTCCTATCCACACCATGGTAGAACGGCTTAAACCCTACCCTAGTGCTTTGAGCCTTGCTGCCCTTCCACTTTGTCTCTTGCACACAAATATATTTACCTTTCTCCTCTGCATCATGTCAGCCAGCTCTCTACCTTTACCTGTCATTGTCCCTACATTTAGAGTTGCTACCCTCAGTCTTACACTCTTGCCTTTCCTCTTGTGGTGCTGCAACGGTCCATTTAAAGTCCAGAAACTCAACCTGAATGAAATGCTGCGGTCGGACCTTGGAGCTGTGCAGGAAGCTTTTGGCGATGTGTGTTTTTCTGAGGTTTCATTTAACTTATCTTTGAAACTGTTAAAGCTAGGAGAATTTTTAAAGATGTGCACATAGTGTTTATAAAACCCCAGAACAGAAAGGAAGTGTTTCTTTGTATGACTGTGTCTATATTTTTAGTTTTTTGTTGTTTCCTTCACTTTGTCTGAGCCATCCTGCTCTTTCCTACCAACACCTATTTTATTTTATATGCCTCCCCTCTCATCTTATCCCTCCATTCTACGTTTGTGGCTGCTGTGGTCAACTCCGTCCATCATGGTTCAGTTCTGCTCCGTGTCTTTGACTCCCATCTCCTCTCATTTCTCAGCCTGACAGGCCTGACAGGCCGTCCCAGGCTTGATTGGACCGTCACTCACAGGGCGACAGGTGAAAATAAACCATCCGTCCAGGACTTGCTGCTAAAATCACAACGCCACTGAATCTCGGCACTCCTGCCGCCCCCACACAGCCACGTGCCCACTTAAATAAACACAAAAACACAGCAGCATCCATTTACTGTCCAGTATTCTTCTGGCTGCACCGTTCAGTCTGGCTCGCTGTTATTGATTGTTGGTGTCACTTTGCAGCGTGCTCTTTACAGCTCGGGCTAATGATTCAAAATGGCTCCATTGGAAGCTTTGTTTCTTTCATGTGTTTCTGCAACATCATAAAAGAAAAGAATGTTCAGAGAGCTACGGCTGCATATAAAAGCCAAACTTTGGGGGCCTTTGACACCAAAGTTATCGCTTTGTATATTAATGAGTTTGTTTTAGAGATTAAAAATATGTGGTAAATGAATAAACACAAAAAATGCACTCATAAAAACACATTAGGCTTGTTTTATGATAATTTTATGCATGATATGTAAGAATTACACTAAATCAGGAAGTTCCATTTCATTATATTTTGTTAAAAACATGTTTGTTGGGCAAATAATAAAGAAAAGTAATTCCAGGTTTTTAACCAAAATGATCTCTGTGTTAGGCTGACCTAATTCTCCTTCTTTATTTAACAACATTGATGGTTTTAAGTGTGCTTGTTTAGTTTTGTGTTACTAAGTTGTTTGTTGGAGAGCTCCGGGTTTTGATTAAATAGTAAATTATACTTTCTAATCAGTACAGATGTACACTTTGTTTATTTGATCCAGTTAAGGATCATTATCAACATTTTGCTTTCTGGCTTCTACATCTTAAATAAACGACTTTAATGGGGAAAATATAATTGTATTCAGAATGGATTGAAGGTTTTAAGATGTTAAAGTTGTAATATACAATATTACCCTTTAATGGAAGGGCCTGCAATGACTGAGTGTGAAAGTGGGCATTGTAGTGGTTAATTATCAGTGTTTAGATGTCTTGGCTGAGGTCTGAAAAAGCACCGAAGTCATGGCCTACTTTGTTAATTAGAGCATTAATCTTGGCCAGTAGTCTCGGTCGTTTTCTGTCTCGGGTTGTTCATATTTGTTTTTAGAGCAGAGAAGGAGCGCACAGACAGGCTGAGTTATAGATTTTGTTAAATTGTTTCTACACGGGCTGCTTCTCAAGGGCAAGAAAATGTATTATCCTATTAAGATTTAGTCCCCTTTTAAAATAACTGCAATTATGCTTGCTGCTCTCAGAGGAACTGTAAGGCACAACACCGAGCAGGAATGGGTCATCAGTGGTATTAAACGTGTATTATTAGGAATATTTAACTGAGTATATTAGAATATTTCATGACGTTCCTTCTTTGTCCTGGCACATCTAGACACTTAAAGTTCTGTTCATTCTTCAGCTCCTTCAGGTTGGATGGTGCTGCTTGTGTTCAATGATCTTTAAATCAAACCAGAGATCCTCAGTTGGATAGAGGTCTGGACTGACTGGACCATCCCAGGACTTTTAACTAGTTGTCCCCTAACCAGTGGAGTGTGGCTTCAGTGGTGTGTTTTGGCTCATTGTCCTGCTGGAAGGTGGACCTCCATCCTTGTCTCATAACTCTGGAAGACTCCAGCAGGTTTCCTTCAGGAATTTTGCTAAATTTTGCTCCATCCATTTTTCCTTCAACTCTGACCAGACCCTGAGTCTCTGCTGATGGAAAACATTCCCACACCGTGATGCTGCCACCACTGCACCTTCTTCCACATGTTCAGGGAAGAAATGTCAAATGGTCTGCATAATTCTTTTGTCTTTTTTCCTGGGTATTTTCTCCATTAACCCCACCACTGTGCATCTTACAGTGGTCCTATGGACAGATCCTTCTGTCTCTGCAGAAGAGGAGCTCAGCTATCTTTGCTTCTTGGATTTTTCTCTTGGATTATCACTGCTCTGTAAGTTTTGGTGGCTGATCTTCTCTTAGCAGGCTCACTGTGGTGGCATCATCGTTCTATTTCTTAATAACAGATTTAATGGATCTCCATGGGATGTTTTTTATAACCCAATCCAAACCTGTACTTCTTCAAACTGTCTCTGACCTGTGTGGAAACTTCCTTGGTTTTCATTCATCTCTTGCTGCTTAGAGATGCTGAACTTGACCCGTTTCCCTTTCTGGCATTTATAATCACCAGTTCTATGGTTTCACTTGTAGAAATGCACAATGACAGTCTTGTGTGTTTGATTTCAAAGGTTGCAGTTGGTTTGTGGTTGGTTCATTCTGTTTTGGGTTTTTTGCCTCAGTCTTATCACAGTTCCTGACCCTGAGCTCAATTTTTGTTTGATTTTATTGGATTGAAAGTTGCCTCAGTTTTTGTGCATGAATTTCACTGCAACAACTACACAAAGTAAATTCTCTAAATAATATTAATAAAAGCACAGAGACTAACTCATCTCATGTCTTTTAGTTTAATAAAATGTGCACTTCTCTGTACTAAGGGAAAATTAACTCATACTGTCTCACCCTCTAATGGGTTTAGTTATAACAAGATGGCATAAAAAGGAAGGAACCTCCCTGCAGGGATGTTCACAGCTTCTCTGTGCCATTTTAGAAGGGTGGGGGTGGTGTTGGTTATGAAGGTCAGGGGGACTCTGGTGGCTTGTTGAACAGAGAGTTCAGCTGGCTGCTCCCTGGGGGACACTGAAATATGAGACAGTCTTAATGAACTGAACAGAAAACTTCCTGTTTAAAGATAAAAACACACAGGATTTAAGCATCAAATGCTTTGAGTCAAAGAGCCGCCTCGGTGTTTTCTTGTTTGCTGGTTTGGTTGTAAAACATCATAAACCAAACTCCAACCTAATAATTAGGCCTTTAATTATATCAGTTTTTATCCAGCAAAGGGATTTTGTGATTGTTTGAAAAGAGAAAACCGATCAGAGGAATTAAAAGCTGTTTGATGCCATGAAGCTGACAAATGAAGAGCATATAGACTTTACCAAAAGGTTCATAAAAGACAGAATCTGTACTAGACCAGGACATATTGACATATAATTACTTCAGACAAAAGTTATGAACAATTAATACATAAATTTCTTTGAAATAAAATTATGTTTATATTATTCACAAGGCTTTTAAAAAGTCTCTTTGTAAGTGAAAAAAAAACACATCTTAAACAATTCAGGGTTTCTGTGCATCTCAAATGATAAAAAATGTGAAACTGTATTTTAATATTTTTGTTTTAGAAAAGCCTTTTCAAAGGAAAAAGGGTGTTTTTTACAAAAGGTGTTTATGAAACAAAATTAACATGGTGACAATGATGTCCACCTGGGCATTTATAACCACTTGGATTACCAACTTGTAGACATTAAAATAAGAAATGCAGCTCATTCTTTGTTCTGAGATGCCCTCTGTCTTTTCTGTGATGTCAATCAGGGAACTGCAACAGTTTTTAAACATTTGTCATACAGTTGAGCTGAACAATAGATCAAAAATTATTGTCATTCGCAAAATCAGTGAGCTCAATATCTGTATCAAACAGACTGCTAAGGCTGCAATAAATCATAGACAGTTATAGTTCAAGTCCTATGCATCCATGTTCTGCTTGCTAATAACATTTTTAATCAATCCAACAATCTGTCACTGGTCTTTATTCCCACACGTGATTTAAACGATGGTGATGACAGAAAGTGGTGAAAATGTGGGTTTATCCCAACTGATATCATCATCGTAATATTAAATAATAATATCACACATTGTAAGTTTTTCTACTATTGTGCAGCCCTATTATACAAATTTATATATTTGCTCCTGATTGAAGACTTAAATAAAGTCTTGTAGATCTGCTGGCTCATTATTGTGATTGTGAGCTGCAGTCTGAGCTGATAAACAGCGAGCTAGCCGACTGCTGTGCTGCTGTGTGTTTGTTCACTGATAGTCGTATCTTGGATCACAGGACTTGTTACGAGGCAGCGCAGCCACTTATCATCCAGTTGCCCACCAAATTCAGCAGCAGCCCACTAGTTTCAGTCCTGATTGGTTCCAAATGATAGAGCTGTGCTGCAGAACAAAATGAAGAAATCCTGGTGAGAACTGGGCAAAGAGCCGGCGCTGCTAATTACCACCCAGATTATCCAAGAGTGCTGAAGGAGTGCCTGTCTTAATTAATGATCAGAGTATTTCCATGCTCTGAAACCGCTGGAGGATGTGAGGGGGGTTAGGCAACAGCAGGAGTGAACATTGCATGAGAGGGCCGTGTTTTTCCTTAATGTTCAAAATGCTGCTTGTTTAAACATTAAAACCCAGCTGAGAAGTCGTTGACATTCCAGCTGGAGTCAGGTGTAAAAGTCCAAGTCGCTCTTAATTTGAACCGAGACCTTTCGACTTGCAGATTCTTCAACTTTGTTTCACATGAGATGGATGACCTTTCCCCTTCTGCCATTTTCTGAGCTTTAATTAACTCCGAGATTCTCATCTCTTTCAGATTGTCTTGTCTTTGAGGCAGTCAATGATTTCTTCGAGCACAGAGAGTGTCTGCCAGCTTTGACTCAACCACTCGCTGTGATGTTTTCTATCAGAGACAATAGAGCCGTAAGAGTTTCCTCCGGGAGGTCGTTAAGTCGAAGCATTCCTCACAAGGTCATTGTCGTTCTTATTCAGGTCATATAAATCACAGGCTGAGAAATGGACAGGCACTAGTTATGTGGACGTGATATGTGGCAGTTTGACACCTCCTCAATTTACTCACCTCCTTTTGTTGCATGTCAAGTGCAGGAGAAAGAGCTGGGGGGTTCCTGTAAAAGTGCACCTAATCACCATATCCTGACAGGTATTTGCAGGAGTAAAAGCTTCTTCTCATCTGAATGAACGAGTTTGTGGAGAGTCTTAGGACAATAAGCAGAGCTACTGGACTCAAAACAAGATGTTGGGAGCTTATTTTTAAGTTTAGTTTTCTTTTTGTTGTTAATTAAAGATCATAAAGAAAGACAGTGATGCTGAAGGACTTTTATTTATAGACTTTCTTTGAATAAAAATATTCTGAATATGTTTATAGGAAGAGAAATTGGTGCTTTGCAAACCTTTTAAACTGTATATTCACTTAGAAACAAAACACAGATCATCAGTTCTTGTGTTTGTGTGTTGATGTTTGTTAAAACACCTTCTGGACAGAAAGCTGGACAGTGTTTGAGGAAGCAAAAGGAGCAGACAGATGGGTTACAGTAAAGACAGATGTATTTAGTAAAACGGTTTGAGTAAAGTAAGTCAGATTTGGATTTGTCCAACTTTGCAGAAGACAGAAGTCAGGTTTATGATGTCAGATGACACAGATATCTTGATGTAAGGAGAAGCCTTTTTGTGTCTTTGTCCTTGAAAGCTGGTCTGTTGCCCATCATTTTGACCCCTCTGTAAAAAGAAGGTTAACGTGTAAATTGGGAGTAGCAGAGCTTTCCTCAGAGCCTGAGATTACTTTGGACAGAGGCCAAAGATGCATTAAATATAGAACAGTCGTGCAACAGGTTTTACACACAGAGTGAGTGCTGACATCTACTCTGGTGTGAAGGAAACAAGGAAGAAGAGAGTTCCTGCTTGTATCTGTTGGCTTTTTCTGATGTTTAACAGTTCTGGTAAAGTAAGAACAGATATTATTTAAATGTCTTTTAAAGTCTTTACATCTAACCTGGTTGGGTTTTTTTTTCTTTTTGATCTTAAATGAACCCACTTTAGTCTCATCATAGTGTCATAATTACTGGAACTAAAATATGTAAAAATATGTTTTAGAGGATCATTGATGCTTTCAGAACGAGAGAAACTGGTGCCGCTTTGTTTGGGCAGAAGTAATAAAAAGATACTGAAAGTTGGAACAAAAACTAAAAAATGAGATAAAAAATTTGAAAGTTGATTTTTAAACCTTTAAAGTTTTTATTTTTTAACGCTCACCGCTGAAGCCAAAGGCAGAGCGATAATGTTTCTGCCTCTGTGTGCTCCTGTTGTAAATGTAGTCAGTCTTTCATAGTTTTTAATTTTTACTTTAGTTTACTTTCTGCTGACTGATTTTCCTCATTAGGAGCACACCTTCACTGGTTAGTTGTTGTTAAAACGTTGAATTTCCACGTTTCTTGAGCCACAGCTTTATTTACCACCTTCAAAGGCAGCAGAGCGTCAGAGAGGACGGAGGAGTTACGCTTCACACTAATGTTCTGCACACGTGTGGCGGCTCACGGTCCAAGTGTCGCTTTCTAAATGTCACCGTGCGTTTAAAGGACAGCCAGAGATGAAAGCTGAGCTGGCTCCAGGCCATAACTAACTCCTGCTGTCATGTGGAGGAGAGATGACTGTCAGGTCCTAACAGGACTCCACGCTGCGCTCACGGCTCCTTCGACACTCTCCTGCTGCCTTCCAGAGAAGCATCTCCTTCCAGAAATCCATTGGAGCAGGAGGAGCCGACACACTGATGCTTCCCTGTCTGTAACCTGATTTACACTGGACCTTGTCATGTTGCAGAGTTTTTATTTTTAAATGCATCATATTTTTGCGACGAACAGCTGAGTTCTGACTGATCCACATGGGGGGAGCTGCTGTTCATTTAAAGGCAGCTTAACACAAAAACTTTTGTTAAATGCAACACAAGTGAATATTTATTTGCAGAGGAAACTATTTTATGAGAAATCAAACAAATCCTAACTTGGATTTAAAACATTTAAAAACATTTTTTTTGGAGACAACATGAAGCAGCTTTTTGCTGCAGTTTTAGATTCTCCAAACTAAAGCCAGGATTAGTGGGAAAAACTTGACTTCCAAGCTTTAAACTGCATGAGATGCTCCGTCATGCAGCTAAATGTACAAACAGTGTAACAACTTTACACCGAAGAATTAACAGTTGGTTATATACTGTTTGTGAACATTAAATTCTTCTAACATCAAATCTTGTAAAACTGAGGATGTGTCTGTGTTTACCACCTGTGGCCACAGCAACGTTTCTTGACTTTGTGTCTGCATGATGAAGCCTTGTTTGTCAGACTGTTTGATCGGGGTTAATGATCTTGGTTTGTTTGTTTGTTTTTTCAGCGTTCATCATGATGATCATCTTGGCTCTAATCCGCATCGGTAAAGGCACCGGCGAGGGCCACCCGCCGGTCGCCAACCTCTCTGGAGTCCCCAACCTGTTCGGGGTGTGCGTCTACTCCTTCATGTGCCAACACTCGCTGCCCTCCCTGGTGACGCCCATCTCTGAGAAGAAACGAGTCGGAGCGCTGGTGTTGGCGGACTACGTCCTGATCCTGGGCTTCTACGTGCTCCTCTCCCTGACGGCCATCTTCTGCTTTGACAGCTCGCTGCTGTACGACATGTACACGCTGAACTTCACGGACAACTGTAACGTGCTGGATATCCCTGTGCTGCGCTACTTCCTGGGCCTCTTCCCTGTTTTTACCATCAGCACCAACTTCCCCATCATCGCCGTGACGCTTCGGAACAACTGGAAGACCCTGTTCCACCGAGACGGAGGCACCTACCCGTGGGTGGTGGACCGGGTTGTGTTTCCACTCATAACCCTGATACCTCCGATTGTGGTGGCTTTCTGCACCCACAACCTGGAGTCCCTGGTGGGAATCACAGGGGCCTACGCTGGAACGGGGATCCAGTACATTGTTCCGGCCTTCCTGGTGTTTTACGCCAGGCGCCATCTGGAGCCCGTGATGGACAGAGATGCCATTAACAAGCACAAGTCCCCCTTCCACCACGCCTTCTGGGTGTGGTTCGTCATCATCTGGGCTGTCTTCTGCCTCATGTTTGTTACAGCAAACATCATCCTGACGGACACCAAGAAATAAGAACACGTTCCATGAAAATCTCTTCGTACGGTCAGTTTCTTTGCTCCGAGGCTTTACGGACCGTGTGCCTTTTTTTTTTACCAAACATTTGTTGCTTAAATTAATCATCTAAAGTAATTTATCAGATTTGTTGAAAGGGACCAAAAGTTTATGATGGAAGTTTGAGGAGTGGATCCTGAGAATGAAAGGGAATTTATTTAAATTAACTTTTTGTCAACTAACAGCTGACAGTTTGAGGTTTTTCTACAGATTTACACCTAAACATCACAGAAACGTCCAAACAGGAAATGGAAGTTTCACTTGTCTGATTTCTGTGGAAAGTTAGTGTTGGATAACAAGTTTTAGAAAGCTAAAACTTTTATTTAATTTTATTTCCACTGATGGAAATAAAACAACCTATGATTTGCGGGAATGTACTGTTAATTTTAACATTAAAGGAATAGTTCAGATCTTTTGAAGTGGGGTTCTGTGTGAAGGTCATGAACGTTTATCTGGTCAGAGTTGAGCTTTCTCTCTTCAAACTGAAGTTGTTCAGAGAGTTTTCTTTAACAGGTAAGAACAGGAGCGGAGACGTGTTCAGACTCTGAGGAGCTGCCGGAAGTTTGCAGCTTAATTTTCCAATAAAACTTTATTAAAATGAGAATAAGACAAACCGCCTGTCACACCCCGACTCGTGTTCTGTGTCACGGCGAGAACGCAAGAAGAAGAACCAGGGTGTCGGGGATCATCAGTCTTCCTGGCTGACGTGTCTCCATCCTTTAGCCGGTGATGTCCTCGTCCTCGTCCTCATGAACAATGAAGCTCCGCTGACAGATCAGCTTCCCTCTCTGGTTATCAGCACAAACTCCCGCCTCCGTCAGCCTGTAACCGATCTGTGACTCAGCTTCATTCAGCTTTCCTGGCCTCGTTAGTGTCTTTAAACTTCCTTTCTTTATTTTCATTTGAGTCCTGCGTCGTTCCTGGAAGGCAGCTCAGCCAAAGAACAACAAAACCGTTTTATTCTCAGTGTCACTGAGCGGTCCAGGTTTACTTGTTTTAGTTTTGGTGCTCGCCTAAAGAATCCCCCCCGTCTGCTCCGTAAATGATTAACTGACACTTTCCAGTCAAAAGAAGATGCTGCTGTTTGTCCTAAATGTCAGATTTCTGATCACGTGTGAGCATTAAGATAGTTTCTGCACCTCGACTGTCTGCAAAGACAACTGTAAGAACAGATATTTAACTGCAGTGTGTTAAGATGAGTGAAACTTCTCTTTAAATTATTTTAGGTTGTTTAAAAGTTTGCACTTTAAATTTCAGTGATTCACTTTCAGGAGATATTTTTACACCTCCAAGAAAATAATTGTTTACATTCTGACTTCCTGGGAACTAGTTTTTCTGGCTGATCTGTTGTTAAATGAGCAGATAGACTAAAGCAGAAGTTTTTTTTGTTTGTTTGTTTGTTTGTTTATTATTTCTAAGATTTTCAATGAGTTGAAAATTCCTTCATGTATGATGTGATATTCAGCAGAAGAGCATTTAGTTACAACTGAAGGATTTGATGATTGTCATGATGAAGAGGATCTCTGTTGAACTTTGTGTGGTCGGTCTGGGGTCAGGGGTCGGGGGGCTCTGTCTGAACCTGAACTTTTAGTCTGACCTCTCCTCTTTGTTAGAAGTTATTTTCAGTGTTTGAGCTCCCAGTTTTCCATCGTTTCAGTTTATCTTCAGCGACATGAAGCATCAGGACTAACAGAAACAAACACCTGAACTGGGAGAGTGAGCGATCAGACTCTGAGTTTTTATTATTTCTCTTTTCTTTTTTTAAACAGTTCTTTTCTCACTTTAAACTGATCAACTCAGCTGTTTTTGTTTTTTGTTGTTGTTGTTTTTGTGGCGTTTATAATTTGATGTAAACTATCATCATACGATCTTCAGACAATCTTGTTTGGTGCCAAAAACATTGTTTTATTATTTTTCTTTTCATGTTTTTCTTTGTTTTTAACATTTCAGTTAATTTGTTTCCTCCTCATTTGCCATTTTCTTTGGATGTTTCTTGCTTTTCTGACTCTTTTCATTTTTTTATATAACTCACAAAGAAAATAAAGCCTTTATGTTGATCTGAACCTTTTATGTGTTTATTTTTTAACCTGCTTCTTTTGCTGTGACTCATTTATTACTGAATTCCTTCTGACACGTTTACTGTTTTAGAGTAAACCCTCAGTTTTAGACACCAGATGTGGTGGAACAGAAACATTTAGCTGAGCTTAAAAACTGTTTCTGAAAAGAGTTTATGCTGACGAAAGTTTGACTCTGGATTTAAAATCATATCTGAAGTCAAATCTGTTTGTTTTGCTTTTAAAGTAGAAGCATTGAAACAACAAAAACAAACAAAACATTTTAGAAAACATACCGGAATCTGGAAGAAAACCATTTCAAAAGCACAATTTGGGAAAATTGTTGTAGAAAATGTTAAAAATTTTGGGAAAAAACATTTTTTGCAGATTGTCAGAAAATGTTGAGAAAACCTGAGAAGTTTCTGATGACTCTCAGCTACTACCACACATAACTGTTGCTCACTTCCTGTGAAAGGCACGGACTTACAGACATTTGGTGTCTGCTAAGACGGCCATCTTGAACTGGATTAGTCCTCACCAGCAGTGATAATTATTTCTGCTCAAAGGTTGCAGACACCAACGAAGAAATAAAAATCCCCCCTCAGCTGATGAGGTCACAGGTCTGGTCGGTTCTCCTCAGGGAACCGAGCTTCTTTAGGTTGTTCCTCTGAGGGTTTTATCTCCATCGTGTTGAGGTCTGACCAGCTGCTGCAGCGTTTCTTCTGTTTATTTAACCCAGCAGATCCCACCGACATCAGGGAGACCTGGAGCTGAAGGTGTTCTTGGACTGTGGGAGGAAACACGAGTAACGACGAGAACGTGGAAACGCCACAACAACCCGGGGCTTGAACTCAGGACCTTCTAACCACTACTCCATCGTGCTGCTTATCAAAGAAAGATTTAAATAATAATAATAAAAATCTTTGAGGTTCCTTCTTATGTTGTTGGAGGTTGTTTAAAGCTTTGCTGAGTCATGTTAAACCTGATAAACTTCAGTCAGAGCAAACAAACAACAAACCTCCTCTCACATTCAGTTCTTCCATCTAAAGTCCAGGCTCAGCTGCACACTTTGATATTTAAAGCAGGAAGAAAGCCTTTAAAAGCTGCAGAGTGAGGCTCAGGGATCAGTGTTTGCTGTTGATTTTGTCGCAGCTCGTTCAGGTTTTCAGGCTGCTTCAGTTCTGCAGGTAATTGGCATCCTTCTTTTCCACTCCTGTTCACCCCAATCTTCCTCCAAGCACCTCAGTGGGTTTTTTTTTTATTTATACATGAGATTGCTGTTTTTATTATCAAACCCAACCTCCCCCTCTGAATGTTAATCTCAGCAGGGATGCTCCTGAGTAATTTCATTTACCTTCTGCCCTTTTTACTCCTGCGGGGAGGGTCTGAATGTTTGGGGGCAGAGCTTTAATTGGAAATGCAAACTTAGCTTAATTAATTCACTGATTGTTTGTTTGCTGTATTGTTTATACGACTCACCGAGCTGGAAGAGAGAACATGTAGGTTTCTTCACGTCTGCAAACATTTAATCACCTCCGGGTCAGTTTTTAATCAGCAGCTTTCATCAGAACCTGTTAAAATTAATCAAAAACCTGAAATCTGATCCTGTTGACACTGAAGCAGCTCCTGATCCACGAGGCTTAGAGTTAAAGTCTCATAACTGAGTGGAATTTGATGAATGAACTCCAATAACTCCTGTATTGTTCACATCTTTTACTTAAATCAGATTTATTTATATAGCACATTTAAAACAGCCACAGGAAATCAATACAACGACTGAAAGAGAACAATAAACCACCAGGATTCACCGAATGTTTGGCAGATAAATCAGTGAGTTTCAGCTGAACTAAAAAAAGCACCCAGACCCAGACAGAGGCATGCTCATCACTGTGCAAAAGTCCTGATCCATCTGTTTATATTTTCCCTCCAAGCAGACAGATTTGTTTTAAATCTTTTAAAACAATCTTGATCAGTAAGTTCTAGTTTTAGTTAGTTGGAAAACACAAGACACAAACACAACTGAACTTTCTTATTCCTGTCTGTTGTTCTGTAATAAACGTGCTTCAGTTTTCTTTTAAAGCAACATCTTCTGCTTAAATAGGAGATAATATCTGAGTCAAAATGTTTATTCTAATTAGCAAAAAGGAGAAAAAGGTCTTAATATGGAAACCAGTAAAAACTTTGTTTAAATAACTTTATCAATTAAATACAAAATATATTATATATATCCATAGTTGCAAACTTTTTTCTTGTTTGTTTGTTTTGTTAACTGAACTTTGTTAAATAAATAAATGGAACCAATCAGGTGTTTTGGTTTAGGGTGTCGTTGGTTCTGATTGACAGGTCCATCAACCAATCATAGTTGGTCAGTGGGCGTGTCCTCCAAGTCTCCTCAGGTGGTCGGAGCACAGGTGGAGGTGATTAATGAAGCGAGGTTTGTTCTCAGACGCGTTTTATTCCGCAGTTTGATAAAAACAGAAACTTAAAACTGAAGAAGAAGAAGAAAAGTTAAACAAGCCGCCAAAAGCAGAACACCTGAAGCTAAACCGGCCTGGTTCGGTTCGGCTGCTGGGAGGAACGTTTAACGGAAAACACGGATCCTCTTCAGGCAACGAAATCTCTGGAGGGGTTTCTCCTCAGGTGAGTCAGACAGGTTGTTTGTTTGTCCTCAGGGGAGTCCGACAGGTTGGTTGTTTCTCCTCAGGTGAGTCAGACAGGTTGTTTGTTTGTCCTCAGGTGAGTCAGACAGGTTGTTTCTCCTCAGG
>NC_051441.1:2129485-2178435 GCF_001649575.2 Kryptolebias marmoratus | reverse complement strand
CAGGTGAGTCAGACAGGTTGTTTATCCCCAGGTGAGTCAGACAGGTTGTTTATCCCCAGGTGAGTCAGACAGGTTGTTTATCCTCAGGTGAGTCAGACAGGTTGTTTATCCCCAGGTGAGTCAGACAGGTGTAAGTTGTTAAAGCTTGATCTGTGGGGTTTTCTGGTGTTTTGACTCAGCTGAGATCTGCATCATGGTGGTTGGTTTTTATGGAACATTTAAAATCAACAAACAATCTGTAAAGTTTTGCTCTCAAGAGTTAATTTATGTAAGTTTTGTTTGCATCTCACCTGGTCATGATTACCCTCCTGCTCACCTGTCCTTCATCCAGGGGTTCTTCTTCCTCTTCTTCACTAAGTTCTCATCATCTTCACTCTTTGTTTGGGGTCTTAAAGAGTCCCTCCAGGATTATGCAGCCTTTATGGCAGCTTTTAAGACCAGAGTAGTTTTTAAAGCTCCAGGGATGAACCGCTCTGCTTCTAACATTTTCCATCAACATTCATTTCTGTCAGTTTCTTTCAGCATTTCCTGTATCTGGTAGCAGCAGCCTCTGCCGTGGTCACCTGTCATGTCTGTCGTCCTCATTTCTCAGCTGTTGGACTCATTTTTCAGTGGAAAAATGGGTCCAACGATATGTCAGTACAACACTGACTTCTAACACTTCAGGAGATAAATCTCAGATCTGTAGCATCTTCAGCTCAGAGAAATCTGCCCTAAAGTTTGTCCTAGTGAGGACAACAATAACCGAACCATGTGGACTTGGATCCATTCTGCCCTACAGCTTTATTACTCTGGCTGGTAGTTGGAGACCTGCTCAGGCCCACAGGTGATCACAGGTGATAATGACTCCATAAAGTGGCTTTATTAAGTGTCAGCGGCAGCAGACAGGACGCTGCGGCGCCTGTTTCAGGGCCTCTCACCGTTCATTAGCAGGTCGCATGTTTTCCTGGCTGCAGCCACGCTGTACAAGCGCCATGGCTGAAAGGTTCGGTTCACCTTGCCTCACTAATGGGAGTCATCGCAGACAGTGGCAGTAAACACAGCCGCGACAAGATAAGACATGAATGCATTAAATCAGAGCCAGGGGTTGTTTACTGACTGTTTGTGCAACTCTGAGGAGTGAAAAGAGACATTAAAAGTAGAAATCCTCCTCGCGTGCCAGCTCCTTTTGTTAGCACATCATTCACGTTTGATTCTTACCTGCCGGAGGTTTTCTGCACATTTGGAGCTCATTACCAGCCAGGTGTCGTCTCATCTTGTAATGACAGATGGTCTTCTTTTAATTCCAGACAGATGCTTCCCGGTTTCTAATGACCCAGCCTTTTTTTTTTTTTGCTTTCATGCCTCTCTCCTGTGAGGTTCATTAGCACAAACAGAGCTTAGCAGATATCCTGGGGAGGGATTAGGGTCCGAGAAGTTGAGGGACGTTGTCCAAACCCAGACGGAGGTGCTCTGACAGGCTGATCATCACACAGATTATAAACTCTTAGAAAATATTCAGACAGGAGCAGTAGCTCCCAAGGATAAGACTGTGATGTTTGAACAGAAGGAAAATAGGTCTCTGCCTTTTCCTTCTTCTTTCTTTGAAAGTTAATTATAATCTGGAGTTGTGTCCATTACATGAACACCCAATAAATCATGACACTACAAAAGTCTCATCTTCAAACATGTAGGTGGGAGAAGTCTTTCTAATCTGGCTAAAAAGGCTTTTGGTTTATATTAACCTTTTACACTTGGCTTTAAAACAAGAATTTTATCTGACGAGCCTTGAAGAATCAAAAACCTTCGAGAAAAAAGCCACAGTCCACTCAGCTCAAACTAACTTAGATACTTAGCTGTGTTTGTAAAGCAGTGATTTTAGTGATTTATTTCATCCTTATTGCTTTGTGTGTTGAACATGCACTGAAAAACCACAGTTCCTTTATTTTTATGGGTCTTTTTTATCAGACAGGGTTAGTCTGGACTCTGTCAGTGATTAACTTTAACTGGAGGAGTAAATATTGAGCAAAAATGATTTAAAAGCAGCTGTAATTTCTTTTAGGAGACTCCCCTTGTTCTGAACGTTGTTCTGCTTTTTTGATATCTTCACCAACTTGATTGTTTCAGCAGTTTTAATATTTTTGTGTTGGATAAAAGAATCAAATATCCATTCAAAACATATCCAAAGTAGTGCAGCTGGGGCCTGTATTTCACAAACAAAAGCAAACTTTAAAATTAAAGAACATAACTATCAAATATTAAAACAGTACTCATGATTTCTTTTATTAAATGTCTATAAAAGATCTGTTAGTCAGAGTCTCACTTATAGAAAACGCTTGTTTGCATTTAAAAGCAAAAAATTATTACATTTTAAGATTTATCAGTTGAACCAAACTGTTTTTAGGTTAACATTAATGAATTTGATGATTAAACAGACCCTGTTACTGTGTTTTTTTTATTTGTCAGTATGTTTAAGGTAAAACATTTGGGCTGTAGTGACTCTCTGTACTGAACATCAGGCTTTAAACTCTATAAAGATTCTCTCTGAAGAGACACAAATCTAGTTCTGGAGGATTTTAGAACAAGAACAGAGGAACTCTGTGAATCCGCACAAAGGATTTGATTGTCATTGGGAGAAGTTTTCAGATTTATTCATCCCACTGAGAAGGGCTGAATTATCGGGACATTGTTCGTTGGATCCAGCTCCGTCCTACTCAGAAGTCCATTTATGATTTTTCTCAATGACCTTTTAGAAAACGTAATCTTTATGAATTTTAATTCATTTCTGTGGATTGAAATAGTTCTCTCGCAGTCACACCATGTTCTCAATTCAGATTATTCTGTTCTCTAATCCTCTCCTGTGATGTTCTATCAGGACGGTTGAATATTCTGCCGGCGTCGCGTCTCAGACGAGTGCCAGTGCATGATTTATAACCATTACTCTCAGCATGCAGATGAACAGCATGTTTACAATCAGGAGGCGCACACACGTCCGTCTTTGACCCAATCAACCCAGCAGTCGTTCATCACTCCAGCCTCTCAACAACAACACGAGCAGATACACTTCTTTTACATTTCATTGATTGATTCTCTCCAGTGATGTCAGGTTTTCCTTTTGTTTTATTGCCTTATGATGGTCTGAAAGCTGCTTTGGAGGCTTTTCCTCCCTGAGGGGAAACACTAATCCCTGCATCCTTGTATCGTTTGACCGAACAGCCTCTGGATAATGTTTTATTAAAAACTCCAAAACCTCATATTGGTCTAATCCTAATCCACTCTGTGTTGTATCCCTGGACCCTCAGGACCTCACATGCTAAGTGATGAAAGGAATTGTTCAACATATGATAGAAACATGGACAAAATCCTCTTTTTGAAAAAGGATGACAAAGATTTCTCTTGAGCCAGTCCTGCAGGACTGACGGCACTTTGAGCAGCTTAACTCTGTTGGATCAACGAGCGTCTGACTGCGGCCACTTAAAAGCTTCACTCAGTGATCTTTTCTGCTTATTTATCTTTAAACAATTAGACTTTCTGACACCTTTGTACAGTTATTCCTTTCAGCTCAGATTTTCCCTTCCTCTTTCCCAGTTGACTGATAAACGTCCTGCATGTAAAGTTTAATAACATCTTAACCTGAGGGCAGTTCAGTCCTGTGTAGAGATCAGGTTTCACATCTGAGGTTTATTCCTCAGGTTTGATTCTATATGCATATTTGACATCTTATATATATATATATATATATATATATATATATATATATATATATATATATATATATTTTTTTTTTTTTTAATTATATCAAATCTATGCCTCAGTCTATTCTGTGCATTTTTAGGGCCGGACCATTTATCAGTTATTATTTTGGGAAAACCCAGCAGTGAGACTCAGTTTAAGTAGAAATAAAACATTTTCTGGACATTTTGCAGGCCCGTCCTGTGAAACGAAAGCTGTGTGGTCAGAGGATTTACAGACTTCTTTCCCCCTTTTTAATTTTATAGAAAACTTTAATCTTTTGTTCACAAAATCACAAAAACAATATCCATTGTCTTAAAAAATGCTTTTCTTCTTTCCACTGAGAGTGGTGTGGATTCCAAAACGCAGCTGAAACGTGAACTCATCTGTCAACAGAACACATGTCCGCTGTCCATCTGTCCATCCGTCCATCTGTCCTGTGTAGAGATATTGATCATGGTGACATGACGGTTTATTAAGCAGGCGCCTCCTGAGGACTTGAAGGTCATCCAGCAGTTCTTTACAGCCTTGGTTTCAGAGATTTCCCCAGATCCCCTGATGCTTTTCACTGTATTAAACCCTCTAGATGTTAAGGTTTTGTTTCATTTTTGCATTAAGATATTTCTAACTGAGTTGGCACAAAGTCCTGATCTGGCTCTGCTTTTCATCCTGTATTGAAGCTGTTGTTTGTCTTGTACACAGTATAAAGTGATCCTCCTCACAGGGTCTGCCTCTTGTATAAAAGGAGGCCTTATTATCCTGGAGTATCAGAATCTGATCGGAGGGATGAGACCTTCTTTCATCCGTCTGAGCTGCCTGAAGCCTCCTCATCCATCAGCATTCAGAGCTGCGATGTGTGTTTAGGGTACATAACGGACTCGGTTACATCCTTTAACAATTCTCAAACACAAACGTATGTCAGACTGCTGCTCTGAAACCTGAAGAATCAGATCAGATTTCTACAGTGGATAAAAAGTCTGGACATAAAGTCTCTGCGATTCATCAGAAAAACAATCTTAGAGAAAAATGTGAAAGATATAAAAGAGATGCAACACATCTGCCATCAGCTGCTGTAGGTTAGCATCACATCTGTTGACCTCTAGTGTAAAACCATTATAATGTATTATTGTTCCCTCTTTAACTCCCTGATGACGATCCAGAAGCTGCAGTCTCTGTTGCAATGTTTGACTTATTTATTAATTTTTTTCAACTAACTTTAATGGAGGATGCAGCCATGTTTTCTTTTTATAGATGCTTACGGCTGTAAAATCTCGTCTCACTTCTTCAGATGTGTTTATGCAGAAGAGTCCAAAATGCGATCTCTTGTTCAATAGAACCATCTTTTGTAAAGTGTGGAAAAAAACTTAAATTGTTGACAAAAGCCCAGATTGATCAGATCAAGTCCACCTGTTAGCAAATTTTAGGATATTTCATATTTTACAGTGAATTCCACCTTTAATGTCCAGCAACATGATTTCATTCAAATTTGTTCAAATTTTCTTCATCTTGGACATTAAACCTCAAAGCCTTTTGTTTAAAGAGTTCCTCTGGGGAAAAAATCTCACTTTCAAGATCCAATATAGACTAACCTCGTCCCCGTCTACTGACATCTTTAAATAAACATGGGCTCATTTCATGGCTCCCTCTCCTGTTTGTTTCACTGTTTTATAAAGAACATACAAGCTAGTACAAAACTTGACTTTTATCTTAAATTAAACATGTTTCAGTTAATGATCAGGGGGAATTATTAATTACTGCTGTCTGAGCCATAAAATCAGGAGTCTGGGGTTGTTTCTGTCATTAAGTGCATCGTGAATCGGCTCGTTTAAAATTCTCTTCCACGTCTCTGTGGGATGAAGTCAGTGGCACACCTGTGGAAAGCTGTGGGCAGGTTAACGAGGTTAATTGTTTAATATTTAACTGCCCTTCTGGGGGCAACAGAAGCGACTGCTTATCTTCATTCACAATGTCCTTTTAATAACAAATGAGTCTGAAGTCAGGTGTTGAGCAGACAAATTAACGACAGATTAAAAACGAGTTGAGAGAAAACTACCACCAAAATATTAAAATTACAATTTTCATTGTTTTACAGCAATTTTAATAGATTAATTGATTATTTGAGACATATTCCAGCTAGTTGAATGATTTAAGCATTAATAGCAAACACAGAACAACAAAAACTATATTTTATCAGAGTCCCCTCTGATAACTCATGTTCTTGGACACAAACTTTTTTTTTTTTAGCTTGGGAATTAAGGCCTGTTTGTGCAACTGTTAGGAAAACAAAAAGCACCTGAATTAGACGAGTTTAATGAGAGATGGTTTCCTTCTGCTTTCAGACACCTTTGGTTAGACTTAGTTTTGTTTGTTTGATTAAAAAACTCAAACATCTTTGGCAGAAAACGAATTTTCATCCATTTTAAGCTTATATACCACCAGTTTCAGCTGTAAATTTAATGTCAAAGGTTTATGTGCTTTTTGAGCCACTGCCCTCCTTTCATCCCGTGGAGGTTTAGGTGACAAAGTGAGGATTGATGTGGTTGGACACCAGAGCAAAAAGGGTCACGGCGTCATCTCTACACTCCTCATTAGGACTCGCCATCAGAATGTAAAAAAGGTGGAAGTGACAGCAACTTTAAGCCCTGTAGAGTAATGATGCTAAAACAGCTGCAGTGGGACGGAGGGCCGGTCCGACACCGGGCTGCTGCGGTTGGTGTAAAACCACGATGTCTCACACTGGCGTTGTCCGCATTGTCCTTTAACCCAGCTGTACTTGTAGTACCTGGAAATATTACCATAAGTGCATAATTGTTATATTTATATATAGTGTTTAACAGACCCAGAAGCACCTTGTGCTCCTGGTTAGATAAGATGAAGTTCACCATTTACTGCAAGAACATGTCATTCATTGTTTATAGATCAAAAATGATTTTATTCATAAAGACTTCATGCTGATTGGAACTAAACTATGAGCTTTATCTAAGTAAAGGGTGAACTGACCTTGAAAAAATCAAAAACTGGGGCAATTATCTAATGTCTAAATGAATTTATGGATTGAACAGATCACCAGCAGTCACCAGATTATTTATCCAAGCCTTTTTATGATTTTCCTCCTGCCTTTTGCAGTAACTCAGTTTGCAGCATCACTCGGTTTGAAAATCTGGATTCATGTTTGAGTTTGTTTCATGCTTTGCTGATCTGAGAACAACATGCAGCTTATCTCAGAGTGTCGCTGTTCTCAAAGCAGATTAGGATGTTCTCTAACTGTATCAATCATACAAATTTGGACGGTGAGTCAGTCCCCCGGTGACCAATCTCCTCCGCTCTGCAGATCCACGTTCTGCTCTGCTGACAGGGCGCGGATGGATTAAGTCTCAATCACAGCACTGACAAGGACAGCAGAGTGTACTCACAGTTTATTATGTATGGTTGTCATTTACTTTTTGTTTTATTCTAACAAAGTTGAGCTTAAAGCAACAACACCAAAAACCAAGCTTTGTGTTTAATTGTTGCAGAATCTCTGTGATGCACAAAGCACAATTTTTGCAGTGATGCCTGACAGATCATTCAAAAACTCAGTTTTTGTAGTAGTTGAAGTTGTTTGATGCTTTGGATTTGCACATGTGTGCTCTGAGTTTAACTCAGGTTGACTCCATGTTCAGTCTGTTGTCTTTGAAATTTTACTGGAGTCTCATTTGGGATTCAGATGCAGTTCAAATGAATTGATGACACTGTATGCCCACCCCTCATCCTGAAGCCATCTGTCCCTCCTGCCTCAGTCCTGTGCTGCTGCTGCTTCCTACATCATGGCCAGCAGAGTCATGATGGGTCTTGTTGTTTGAAAGTTAGCAACTCAAAAACATGAGAAACCTCATTTTATGGCTTTGTTCAGATTTATATATGCTGTAAAAGTCACTGCAAGGGTCAGTGTTTTTTTATCATCAGACTTTCATTGCTGCAGCATCAAATCAATGCACAGTAACTTTCTTGCATTGCTTTAATTATGTGATATCCAGTTCGTTTCTAATGGAGGAAAATGGGAGTCATGCAAACGAACAAACTCACGAAAGCTTCGGTATTCAAAGTACAACATGTAGCGTAGAATCCGTGCAGCGACGTCAACAAGACAGTTTATTCCGCCATGATGGACAGAAAAAGATTGCCATATATTATGAACAGCTACCTGAATTTAGCATAGCATTGACAGACATAACTTCTTAAGCAAAGACCATGGTGAGACCATCACATCGAGACTGAGTGACTCACAGGCACAATAAAAACCAAACCTCCACTCGCAATTTCCTGTCAAACCTCATCAAACCCTCAGAGCAGGATGTCAGAACCTTGCTCTTTAAGATGGAGGCAGTAAGATGTATATGGTGTGTAGCTGGGCCCAGACTGGAGTTTGATTCAAGCAACAGGGTAACCTGCATCAAAATGGTAATCTTTTGTTGGAGGAGAGGCCAAGAGAGATTTTCCAGGCAACAAGAGTTCCATGTCCTGCCCAGAAGCCTCAGGAGAGGGATGGCCGGTAATCCAAGATTGTGTCAGAAACCTTATTACTACGTATTCTTTCTGTAGAGGAGTTAAGTTTTAATGTCATGTTGGATTTCCACCGAGGCTCCAGCAGAGTCTATCTGAAGACCTGATCATTTGTACAGCCTGCTGCAGAGCAGGAGGCAATTACTTTTCTGATTTTTAGTGGTAAATTTTCCACTTTTAAGAAAAATCACACAGCATCACATTAAACTAACAAAGGAGCTCGCTGTACAACATGACGAATAAGCATAGTCTGACTTTTAGACAGCATCTGCACAGGTTCTTGATGTTGGCTGCTCTCAATCAACTAGAATTCTTCCATTAGCTGGGAAATGAGTGTAACTGCGCAGTGTTTGGTGTCTCAAACATCTGAACCCAGCAGGTTCAAATGAAGGCAACTGGAAGGTGTTCCTTTTCTCATCCAAGGAGTTTTCTCTGTTCAGACTGAAAAATGAGCACCGTGCCTGGATAAGAAGAACTTCCACCACCAACCATTAGACCATGGATGCACCAGACGTTTTCAGAAGGACAACTCAAGGAAAGATTTGGAGTTCTCCCAAACTATAAAAACTAAAATATTGAGACTATAATAAGTACTTACAAAGTGTTAAGTAAGACAGAACCCTTGATTTCTTATCAAAGTGATTAATTGGTTTGGCACCTGTAGTCAACCTGTCGAGCATCTCTCTCTCCAGTTTCTGGGGTTTAATCTATGTATCACAGCTCTGTCATTAATTTCTCTCCTTTTTTACACCTCAATGAGCTTTTCTCTCTTTTTCTGTCTTACCTCACTGCTTGTCCTTGGTGGGGGTCAGTCCTGCCAGAGCTCATGTGTGTCGGGTCCAAATTGATAGCAGGCTTTGGATGTCATTTTTAATTAGTCTCCAGGTGCCTTGTTTTTTTTTTATCTCACCCATCCCAACCTGGTGTCATCTCTCTGAGGTTTTGCTCCATTAATGCCAGCCTTGGCCTCCTCTTTTTTTTCCTCTCACCCAAATGGGTCATCAATAAGACGGCTTAGTCTCGGCCCACATGTGGCTGTGAGAAGGGCTGACTAGCAGAGCTGTAACTAACTTAATACATCCACGGCTTCAGTGTGTGCATCAATCCATTGACATGCAGGAAGTTCTGCGCTTCTGTTGGTTGGAGTTTAGCTGTCAGTCGGTGCTGCTTTAGTCATTCGTTTATTGATGTTGTTACATCTTGACCTGTCCGGTACTTCAGAGCTGCAGATGAAAGAAAACACGGGGCCATAAATCCCATTTATGAGCTGATTCTTGTCTTTTATATCACCACATAAAGTAAAGCTGCAACTTTTAAAAATGAAAATGGGACTGCAGTCTTGGAAATTGACCTGAGACGTTGAAAAGTTACCCTTGTTTGTTTGGATGTTTCTGCTTTTGTATCCGTTCTGAAATCAGGCTTCATCTTTGTTTTAATCAATGAGAGGAGGGCACAAAGTCTATCATCTGCAGAAATATGCTGGTTTGGAAAGTAAAATCTCGGGGAAGAAGTGAAATATTACTTTAATATCCCATCCATACAGCTTGTTTCACCAACTCTAGTTTGTCCGTTTGATAAACCGTACCGGCCCTGCTGTCTCCGTAATCGTCTGAAAGCTTTCCAGGAAGATCCGTGTGTTTTTATTGCTGGTGTTTACTGAGACATGACACAACGTTTGTCCCCCCGAGTGTTGCTCCTGCCTCTGAAACTGTCTTAAGATTTACACTTGTCCTTCTCCTCTGTCTGCCTTGTTTCTATCGTAGGCGACCAGAACTCTTGTCTCCCCTGTGAGAGAATCGGGAAACAGCACAGTTAAATCTCTTCTAATGCTTCCTGGCATGTTTGAGACGCTTTTTTTGTTTCTCTGCCGGGAGGATGCTTCAGATCAGCTGCTGGTTGCATGTCCTCTGAATTCAGTCTGAGCTTTCCTAACTCCCCTCAGTCATGTTGTCTTCTAATTGGTGCTGGACGCCGTCTTTTCGCAACAATTAGAAGAGGCAGGAAAGACACTGAAAGGTTAGGCTGGTTGGCAGTGAAGGGTGGGAACATTTATTTATTTTATTTCAGTTTTCACTGGGAGTGTAAACAACCGTGCTAAAAAAGAATTCATTTTGGAAAAGCTCAAATCACTGGTGTGAAAAACTGAGGTAATATTGTGTGGTAACATTATTTGCCTTCAGTTTTGCATTAATTAGTCCTGAAAGGTCACTCACATGAACATAAAAAAACAGGGCTTCAACGTTATCTCTTTGTTTTACAATTTTTCAAGTTTTATACTTCAGTAAGTAAACTGAATGATGAATTCAAAAAAGTTAAAAAACAAAAACAACTGGACTTCTATTCTGTAGTTGAAGACGTTTCGCTTCTCATCCGAGGAGCTTTCTCAATTCAGAAATAGAGAGTGTGGAGTTGAGCTTTTGAAGCTGAGATGTGATGTAAGCTTGCAAATTGTTCTCACTCTCCTAACAATGGAGGCTCGTTAGAATCCTTGTTTGTCTGACTCACTGATGGGCCACTCTGGTCACATGAGTGCAGTTGTTGATTGGAGTCAAACTGACTGGGGATCAGGCCTAAAGCTCCATTATATGTTTTTGAAAGCTGGAATCTGAGACCTCCTCCTCTGTTTAATGTTAACCAACGTTAAACATTAAACGCTCCCACCATGCCCAGAGCCTTCGCCACAGCTGGCTCTCTATTTCTGAATTGAGAAAGCTCCTTGGATGAGAAGCGAAACGTCTTCAACTACAGAATAGAAGTCCAGTTGTTTTTGTTTTTTAACTTTTTTGAATTTACCATGGCCTGGATGACTGAGAATCTACACCAGCATACTGAATGATGATTATATAATTATTTTAAATTTTTACTGTATTAAGTGAAGCACTCATCCTTTGAGTTTATACAGTATATTTAAATGTTTCCTGTTTGTCTCCATCCTCCTTGCTTTGCTTATGAGCAGAATACTAACTAAAAATCATCAGACTCTCACTTCTGACACCAAACGCTTTGCATGTTCTGTTAACAGCCGGAGGAGGAAAGTCGTTAGTGCTGCTCGTAACGGCTCATTGCTCCACTAAGTGACCAAAGTCATTTCGAATAATGCTAACTACTTTTCCATTTAGTTTTAGCTAAAGGGCACTGGGAGAAAGCAGCGGAGTGATGAGAAATTTTAACTGTTGTTTTTAGGAGGAAACTGATCGGCTGGAGCTGGATCAAACTAGAGTCAGAAACTGTTCAAGGAGTTCTGATTTGCAGGAATGTCAGATGTCTGTAGCACTTTGTGACAGATCTGATCTCTAATGTGCAGGTATTTACATTTATGTTATGTACATATGTACAGTTATGTAAGTAATGTAATCACTTTGTGGTAACTAGCCACTGGTGCTAAGTAGGATTCATTAAGGCTGTGATGGTTGGATCAACCAGGACGTGTTATGCTGTAATGATCGATGCTAATCTATGTTTAGAGCCCGACCCGTGCAGTAATTATAGGAAATGAGCATGGCATGTTATGGATGTTTGTGTTCATCTGTTCTGTCTCACACATGGACGACGGAGTGGTCATGCTGACTGTCCTCGGAGGACAAACCCAGTCTGTCAGAGACAAACCGCTTCTCTCTGACTGATGCAACAAACTGAACGTGACAATAAATCAGGAGCCCTTCAGCTGCCGAGCACCGCGTCAGTAAAACACATGATGTGGGAACGGGTTTAGAAGGAGCATCAGTTACTGCAGCAGAGCAACGACCGGGGGGGCAGCAGAGGCGTCGCTGATAGGCTGACCGACAACTTATGTCCTTAGCGTCCTCTCCCCCTTTGTCCTCCAGCTTCCTGCACACTTTTACAAGCAGACTCCGTATGTGACGTCAAGTTGACTGAGCCTTTGAAGGCATTTAAAAAAAATCCTATAAACATCAGAAGCTCAGTAACACTCTGAGATGACTGTTGATGGTAGAAGAAAAAATTGAAAAGTTAAATTTTTATTTCCTGTTGCCAGTGGCAAAAGGGCAATAATGTTTTTGATTCAAATTTGGTGTGGTTGTAGCTGAGCATCGCCCCCAACGTGTACTCTGAGACAGAACTGATGGGGAAAGAGCTGTTTTTATAAAATCTGCCATCAGCCTTTGCAGTCATCTCTTTCTGTCTGTCAGCAAAATATCTCATGAACATGAGATGTATGATGTATTAACTTTTGAAGTCAACACAATTCAGGGTGACCAGCACAACCAACTGACCTTAAAAACTACAAAATAGCTTCATATGGCCAATTTTACAGATATTAAACTAAAATTTGCCATGGTTATAGCAAGCAGTCATTCACAACACATGCTCCAAACTCTACACATACTACTTTGTCATTAACTGTTTCTGTCAACCCTTGTCTGTTAGCAAAATCTCTCTCTAACCCCTGGACGGATTTTGATAAAATGCTTAAAAAATCATTGGATGTTTATATCTAAAATTCATTACAATTTGGAGTTTATCTAGTTTAAGATGGCCATCACAGCTAATCAACCTTAGCCAACACAAAAATAGCTATACTTTAGTAAAATTTACCAAAGTTGAGCTAAGATTTTGTGTGGTAGTAGTTGATTCATCCTCAACACAAACTCTGAGGGCTAACAGATCTCGCAGTATTGCATTTGGTTTGACCAAAATTGCTATAACTCTGTCCTTTCTCATCATAAGATGATCTCAGAGTTTAACTCAGAAAGTGGCGGGTGATATGCATTCCTTCAATGAATGCTAAGCTGAAATCACTTCTGAAACAACCACAAAATGACCCAAGTGCCTTTCAAAAGGAAATACTGGCAAACCAGATCTATTTGGGGATTATTTTGGTGTCTGGACGTCCTCTGCAGCTGCTCCAGAAACTCTGGTGTTTTGAGGCTGGTCGCAGCAGAAAGCAGAGGAAAGAAGCCAAACTGGGACCAGACAGACGGCAGCTCTGTCCTGTGGACGATCCACTGGGAGCTGTGGAGCTAATTGTGTAGGAAGGAGAAGATTGTTTTTGCTATAATGATGAACCCTGAGCACTTGCTGCAGATTAGGGGATTTGATTGCTTATTATTTTCAGAAAATAACAGAATAAATCTTAAATGTAGTCATCATTTTTAACCAACTGGTAAATGTCTGAATCTAATAGCTGCAGCAGGCATTTTATTTTTCTAATTACTGTTTCTCAGATTAGATTATAAACTAAATAATGTGTTTACTAAACTTTGGCTTTCATAAATTCTTCTTTCATTCAATCAAAACCTGCAGAGTCTTCCTCACATGAAGACATCTGCTGTTGGTTCTGACAGCTGCTAGAGTTCAGTATTTAAGGGCAGCCAAGACAAAAACTTGATTTCACATCACATATTCTGTCAAATTTTTCTCAAGACAAAGATTGTGATCTTTAATGGCACAGCGTCATTTTATCTGTTTTACATCTGTCATCAAACAGCAGTACTTTCCTGATCTTTCATCTCTGAATGAACGATAAAAACAAGTCCCACATCAGTGAGAAAACTGATAATTTGCTTGTGTAAAACTGTTTAAAAGCTTAAACGCTTTAGTGCGGTGAGGAGCTTCTGGGAAGTTCGGTGTTAAGAAAAATCATAAAATGGTAAAACTAATGAGTCTTTGGGGCTGAGAGCAAAGGACTCGTTTCCAGCTGATAAAACAATCATTCCCCCTCTTCCTCTCAGCGCTGTTGTTTACTGCGTCGCATAAAGGGACAGAAAAAGGTGCTTTTCATGAGAGGACTGAGTCACTTTTATCGCTTACTACTTTTAACCATTTGTTTTTAGTTTTACTCTCATCCACAGAAGTAATTTCTTCACTGCCTCCTCCCCTGGCTTCACCACTTTAGCTTCAAGCCGTTCTCGTTGCAGAAATTACACTGAATCGATTTTGTTGTTTATCTGCACGTTTTCTGAGTCTGCAGCCATCAAGCCCGTCTCATCTTACAGAACATAATTCACATCACAGCAGCATCGGTTTTAGTTACAGGGCAGCCAGGCTATTCCTGAGCATGTCTTACACAATTACAATCACACTGTGTGATACTTGTATTGATTAAACTACAAGTGCACCAAGGAGGACAATGTGTTACAAAATAAAAAAGCCATGCTTTTTATGCTGCGTTGTTTTATTGTCTAATAGAACTAAAGATTCTGAAGTTGTTTTTTTTTTTTTTTCTAATTGCTGCTCTGGAGCAGGTTAGGTTTCCATCTTTTATCTCTGGTGAGGTTTATTAGTGATGGTCAGTCACATTATAGCTGCATTTTGCCACCAACTATTCTGGGATGTGAGGCTGTAAAAAAACCTTTAAAAAAATCTATTCCATCTTTCCGTCTCCTTTTAAAGTACTTCATTAGAAAACCAACACTTTTCTGTGACCTTTCCTTCAACGTCTGGCATACGCTTTTATTTTTAGCCTTGTATGTTAGCCGTGTTTCAAAATTCTATTTGTGGGTCAAACTGAAATAAGGAAAAATGTTGAGTCTTGTGACATAAAAGGGCTTCTTTTTGGAGTAAGAGATTATACATTTAGAGCTCTAAATTTTGAGATTTGTAGTTTGGTGTCTAGATTATAGTAAGGATACACCGATATCCATACCAGTATTGATTGATACCATGTGCATGTTGTTGTACTGATAAGTGTTCTGATACCGTAGTACATTTTACAACACTAAAACTTTGTCCTCTCAGTTGATCAGTCGGGTGGCAGAGGAGGAGCGATGTCAGCCTTGAGGAAGGGTTTTGAGTTGGATGTCTTGATCCACACTCCTCACCAGGTGGTAGTTTATAAGAGGAGGGGTGAAATCTATCACTTTCAATACAAGCAGTTTGATAAAATATCTTAAAAAACATCAGCACTGAGTTCAGAGAGTCTGCTAACAGCAGCAGGAAATGATTACTTGGCTTCCTGACAGTCCCTCTGCTCACCAATGGAAGCTTTTGGAAAAGACTGTTGCTGTCTTGGCTGAATTTTAGGCGTTGATACAAAAAGTAAACTTCTGATTTTCAAATTGTATTCATTAGTACTCGTATCTGCACTCTAAATCAGCAAGTACTTAAATCTGAACTCGTATTTGGTTTAGAAAATGTGGTATCAGTGCATCTTTAATTTAAAGTTATTTTCTTAAATGGGATTCACTTACTTATAAAAGAAAACAAAGTAGTTTAAAAACTTCTGCTGTTAATTTTCTCATCCCAAACCAAACTGGGACCAGGCGGAAGGACGTTGAGAAAATGAAGCAGGGAGCGGCTCTTGAGTCACAAAGATTGATGTCGGATTCCATAAATGTCATCATGACAAAAACAAAGGTCAATTCTTGTTTCCAGTGGATGTGGCCAAGGTAATTGGAGGCAAAGACAGATATTGGGGTTCTTCTCGTTGGTCCATGAAAAGGAAATTTTGTGACAGTCGGATAAACAACAGACTCATTTCCTGAGTAACTTTTATTTCTCCTTCAAAACAAGGAAAAAAAAAAAATCTGGATAAAATACTGAGGTGACAATTTGTAGTTAGAAAGTTACTTTCTGTTTATATAATTTAAAACTAAATATGTTTTCTGGCTCATTACATTTTCTTATTGTTGATTTAAAGACACTTTGTAAACAAAAGTTACTGGAAGAAATACAACATTGTTCACAATGTCATATTTGTGTGGTACATTTGCCAATTAAGGCATGGGGAGTTTCTTCGATGTCTTGTTTTCTGCATCACTTCTGTTTTTGCCTCACAGCTTGGTGCGCCATCATTCTGAGAAAGGCGTTATTTATCATCTAATGGCTCTTGGATGGCTGGGAGAAGTTGCTCTTGGTGAATGTTTCTTTATTCATGGCTGTGTTCTTGGGCTAAATTGTGAGTGAGGCTGAGAAGAAACCCCACACATGAACAATCTCAGGATGCTTTACTGTTGGCACAAAACAAGACTGATGGAAGCGCTCGCCTTTTCTTCTCTGGGCAATCTTTTTTTTGTTTTGGATGCCCCAAACAATCAGAAAGGGGATTCATCCAAGAAAATGACTTTACCTGAGTCCTCAGCAGTTCCGATCCATGTAGCTCCTTTTGCAGAATATAGGTCTGTCCTTGTATTCTTTCGAAAGAAATGGTTTCTTTGCTGCCCTCCTTCCTCTGAAAGTCTTCGTCTCACTCATGTGTTCAGATATACTCAAACCTGCCTGCTGTCGTTCCTGAGTAAGTCTGATCCTGCAGCTGAATCATCATTAGGACAGTCCTGGAGCCTCCTGGACTTCCTCTGGTGCCCTGAAGCCTTTTTAGTTTAAAAAACAACAATCGAACCTCCTTTCTTTAACGTTTTTGATAATCTGATCTGATGATCTCTTACTAGCAACAATATCTTTGTCAGTGAGGTCTTTTTTTTTATGCAACAACATTTTTTCTTACAGAACAAAAAAGAAAACACACGAGAATACACCACTGAGTTGCAACTCTGACAAAACAAACAAGAAAGAGAAACAAAGGCAATATCTGTTATACATAAAAGCTTCACGTGTGCCACAATACCTTGGGAGTGCAGACAGTGTTGGCAAAATGTAACATGAGCTTGTATAACTGCTGCAAAACTTTAGTTGTTATGGCGTATATGTGTGAACTTTGAAATATTCTCTGTTCACTTTCCAGAATTTGTCAAAATGACTAATATGACGGTCTATGACTGCCTGGCGTTGCTGGAGATTGTGGTACATCGCCACATTGTGACCTTTTTTTCTTACAGCCACACTGACATTTAAATCAAATCCAATTTTAACTATCAGGGGTGTTGGATTCTGTTTAAATAAGGATTAAGATTTTAGAATAATGTTAAATAAATCTGACCCTTCAGTGGAAACGTGTGACTTCCTGTTGGTTTTTGTTGCCTCTGCTGATGTTCGTCTTCAGGTGACACTGGTCCCAGTTTACACCTTTGCAAGATAAAAACAGAGGACTTTCATTTAGCTTTTAATCAAAGCAGCAGCTGTGGTTTGTGTGTGGAGGGGGGTACAGAGTCTGGCCTCCCCCTTCGGGTAATAAATTTGCAGAAGCAGATGCTCAGCAGGACAGAAACATCTGTGGCTTACAGCAGCTGCTTAAAAAAATAATGTATCCAGGTAAATTCTAACTCATCCAGAAGATTTGATAACACTTGTGGCTAATTTGAAATTATCTTGAAGTGTTTAAAGAGAAAGATGTTTATTAATCCAGTGGAGCTCATGAGGATCACCGTTTATTTGTCTTATTACAGGAATTAGACTCCACCTTTCCTCTTGTTTTTGTCAGGATGAGTTGTTTCAGCAGATCTCACATTCTCATGCAGCGTCCTCTTGGACAGGTGGAGACAGATGGTGCGATGCTGGCAGCCGTTCAAAAAAAGAAAAGTTTTCTCAGTGTTGGACACTGATGAAGAGCAAATAAAACCTCTGCAGCTGAACAGTCTCATCAAAGAGTCTGAGAAGAGGAGCTGAGGAACAAGAAGTCATTACTGTAGAGTAAATGAGCAGATTTAATGTGCCGAAACATTTATCAACTCACACAGGAGCTCCTGTTTGTACCTCCCATTTATGAGCCCAAAGTGACATTTTTATGGTGCTTAATTACAGTCAAGTGACAAATTTGGTGGGAAAATAAACTGTAAATTATTTATCCGTTCAGTAATTTAATAATCGTTAATATAGATTCTGATTACTGTTAATTTGGTTTTACATTTATTTTGAATTTTCTTTCACATAGATTGTCTTTCTAACATTTAGTATTTTTCTGTTGTCCTCAATTTGTCCAGTTTGCTGTTTTATAGAATGCTTTCAAAGTAATATGCAATATTTGGACTTAAAAAAAGAGGAAAGAAAAACCACCAAATGACCTTCAAAAAACCTGGAGAACGATTGATTAAGGCAACATTAGGAACTTACAGGAAAGTCTGATTGCTTGAAAGGAAAACTGTAAAGAAAAGAGAAGTAAATCAGAATTTTTTCATAAGATTATATACAGGAACAATGTTGAAGCTGAACTTTTCTGACCATAAAACATACAAATGTCCACACTGCAGCAAGTTTGTACAGATGAAACACCAAAGTTCTTGTTTTTATGCAACTTTTTGAATTACTTTTTGTCCCAGTAATTTTATTTATACAGTATAGATGTTTACCAATCTTTTTAAATGCATGAACATCCCTGGAAAAGATCTGGTCTTTAAGGCAGCAGATGTTCTGCATTAATTCCATCAGAACCCTGATCCAAGCCCAGAACCATCACAGAACCCTGATCCAAGCCCAGAACCATCACAGAACCCTGATCCAAGCCCAGAACCATCACAGAACCCTGATCCAAACCCAGAACCATCCCAGAACCCTGATCCAAACCCAGAACCATCCCAGAACCCTGATCCAAACCCAGAACCATCACAGAACCCTGATCCAAGCCCAGAACCATCCCAGAACCCTGATCCAAGCCCAGAACCATCCCAGAACCCTGATCCAAACCCAGAACCATCCCAGAACGCTGATCCAAGCCCAGAACCAGACATTCAGACTTGTTGCTAACAACAGTCTGGTCATTTATTTTTTCTTTTACTTCCAACAAACTGACCTGACTGATCCCAGTCCAGGTTCCCTCCATGTGATGGTTCGGTCCAGATGGAGCCCAAGTCAGCACCACCTCTGGACTGGTTCAACATCGGGCTTCTTTGTTGCATAGTAAAGTTTGAAGTGACGTTTGTGAATGTAGCTCTGAGCTTATTTTAGCTGAAAATCAACGCAGAGGGTGAAAAGAACTGAAGACTGATGTCAGAGCTTAAAAAAAGTCTCCTGTTCTCGTCTGCATGTAGGTTAAAGACATTTCATGGACTGCTACCTCTTTAAGTCATCATACAAATCTAGAATACTAATACTCTGGGTATTTATTCAGTGACGGTTGTTTAATTTGACCCCTTTAGGAAGTGTTATATGTTGTTTTGTTTTTTAAAGTGTTTTCCGGCTGCAGTGATGGGATGTAAAGAAACTTTTGACCTTGTTGTCTGTGACTTTGAGACATTTCCACATTCTCAGCAAGAAACAAATAATAAATTGTGGGAAAGAGTCAGGAGGGCAAGCAATGAGGGAGCAGATTTGTGTGTAGAGGAGGACCTGTGGGACTGAAGGTGCAGCTGAGGGCGAAGAGTCAAAACTCACTCAGATGTTGGTGTTTTAAAGCACACAAACACAAGCCAGAGATCTATTAAACTGTCAGCCTCATACGTGGAGATTGACCGTCAACTCCCCTGGTTCCTGATGAGAAAAAAATCAGAATTATTTATATATATATATATATATATATATATATATATATATATAAAACTGTAGAAACATGGATTCGGTAGGAACATTAAAACTAATGTACTATTATTGCTTTAGTGTTTGCAGCTACATTAACTGCAGTATCAACAGTTTATCTGCCATTTAAAAGGGTACTTTAATTGTAAAGTGGTATCTATGCATTATGTTGGTTTTAAGCTAAAAATTACTTCATATCATTTATAATTGTTAGTATAGGTTATTGAAATTCTTCCATTTACAGTTTTTGTACCTTCAATGTTTGATTGGGGGGTAATTTCACAATATTTTTGGTCTGCATTGTGGATAAAAGTTGGATTTTTCACAGGTGATGGTAGGATGGAGCGGGAGATGGGCCGACTGATCAGGAACTCATCCTCAGTATTGAGGCTGTTTCTTGGGTCTGTTGTGGTGAAGAAAGAGTTGAATTTAAAGGCGAAGTTCTGGATTTACTTGTCTGCCTACATTCCTGCCCTCACGACCAACAAAACAAGATCCCTGAAATGAGATTCCTTCTTAGGGTGGCTGGGCTCAGCCGTGGGCGGAGCTCAAAGTAGAGCAGCTGCTCCTCTGCACCGAAAGGAACCAGCTGAGGTGGTTCAGGAGTCTGATTAGGATTCCTCCCTTTTGGAGGTTTTCTGGGCACATCCCACTGGGAGTATCAAACTCCACCATGTGCTGGTAATGCTGTCTGTTATATCCTTACTTGTCACTTCTACCATCATCACTGTTCTAAAGGGGGACAAATGACCACTTTTTTGTCATGGAGTGAGTGTATAGTTGATTGACTCATGTCAATTTAGTTTACAATTTTCCTATTTTTAATTTTCAGTTACTATAAGAATATAAGTAAGAAAAAATACAGCTGCATTACGTTTACTGATACAGTCATTATCTGGTTGTCAGTTTGTGTATGTGGTGTTTTTTGATTTATTTTTTTGGTCAGAAAATCACTGATGTGCCTGGGCATGTTATTCTCAGGTGCTCGCTCCGGTTTTATACCTCTCACAAAAAGGGAGACATGAAAGTCTTTACAGGTACAGTGCGATGAAGGTCACAGCAGAGATGTGGGGGTTGTACAGGTTGTACAGGATAATTTCTTTGCAATAGGGAGGACTGAGCACATAAATGGTTTCTACTTTTTTGCTGATTTCCTCTGGGGAAATTTCCACTTCAGAGAAGAGTGGCCGTATACATCCCATCACCTCCCCCTTTCACAAACTATTGCTGTCTTCATCTGTGCTACACTGTGGGAGGTCTCTTTTTACACTTTATGCTGTAATTGCATTTTTTCAAATATATTTCATGACTATTTAATTGTTGTTGAATACTTAAACATTTAAGTTAGAGGCGTTTGTGTTAAGTATAAATATGTTAATATATCTGTTAATTTTATAAACATTGAGCTAAAATTTGGATTGGTAGTAGAGGGGATTCATCCTAAAACATACTCTAAAAGCTGCAGTTTCACTGCATCTGTGTTTAAAACTTTGGTCTGTAAGTCTGCAGGAAGATTTGGTACTTTTTAGTGCAGTTTGAGGACTGCTGTTTCTCTTGATTTATTTATTTTTTGCTGACTATCCTGCCTTTTCTTTTATAGCATCAGTTTCTTTAAGTTAAATGGATTTTGATGCAGCACCTGCGTTTGCTGTGTCTTGCATTTAAGTGGTCAGAGATTTAAACTTTGTCTCATAATTTAGGAAGAATCTTTTCCTTTCCCCGCATGAAACTGTTCAGAGGATGTTCACAAATTTCTGCAAACTCCAGCTTGCTTAATGCTCCACTGCAGATTTATGTCATCATTTCTCTTGTTTTAGGGCTGTGCTACATTTGGCCTTGTAAGGGAGAAGGGAAAAAAATCAATGACAGAAATGATCAAGCATCTGTATTGTCTGTGAGGCTGTAATCTGAAGGAGAGTATCAGGATGAGTCGATTGCTTGTTGCCAGACATCAGGCTCATTAACTACAGAGAAGAAAACAATTCATGGATCAAACATGGCTGATGGCTTTCTGTCTTATGTCTTGTCAAGTCAAATTAAATCCACTTTTTTATATATATAGAACATTTAAAAACAACTGCCATTGGCTAAAAGTGCTGCACTCAAAACAAATACTAAAAAGACAATACAAACTACAAGAGAGCATAAAAACAAACAAAAAACTATTAAAAAAAATTGGTAAGATGTAAAAATGGCAACTCTAATGATGTATTAAAAGCCTTCAGTGTTAAAAAGGATCACTTTACTACAGAACTGTTTTCTTAATTTCTTAATTTGAATCAAATGTCACCCCAAAGTTTTTTATGTGAGATTTTTACATATGGCTCCACCCAGATCTGTAGGAGCTGAGATTCCCACTGGGACCATAAATAATAACTTCAGTTTTATTCTCATTGAAATTTAGAAAGTTTGAAGCCACCCCAGGTTTTACCTCAGCGAGGCCGTTGAACAGTGGTTTCAAAGAAACAGAATGGTTGTGTTTGAACTGGAGGTGTTGTCGGTGTAGGAGTGGAAAGAGATGTTACATTTTTTAAAGATGGAGCCTAAGGGGAGCATCTATGAAAGGGGTCCAAGAATAGGTCCTTTGGGAACGCCACATCTGGGGGGGAGCTGAAGAAGCAGATTTCTTTTAAGGCTTACAGAGAAACTGAACCAGTCTAATGCAGAAGCTTTGATACCACAGAGCTCCAGCCTGGAGATCAGAAAACTGTGGTCCACTGAGTCGAAGGCAGCTCGTCAGGTCTGAAAGCAAAATAAACAGCCGAGTCTCCTTTAAAACCTTTAAAAGTGTAGTTTCTGTGCTGTGAAGGCTTTAAAACCAGGCTGAAACATTTCAGGATTGTTGTGTGCGTTTTAAAAAGATGGCTGCATGAATACCAGGCAGGGAGGGTCCATACGGGCAGCTTAAAAAAAATATAGAAAAATTGTCTTACAAAGTAGTTCCTCCATAATAAACACCATAAATAACTTAATTCCTTAGTTTGTTGTGTATCGTGTTCTTCTGTGTTTTTTTTAAACTATTTTGACAATTTAAAATTTTTTTCCAGGATTTATTCTCAGTTTTAAACTTTTCTGTAGTTGTAGGGTAGTACAGGTCAGTGGATTTAACGTCTCCTGTCTCATTGGGGTTAAAATCTTCCTCCTTTTGGACACATTCTGATTTTAGCTCAGTGATACGGCCACTGCAGACCTTACACCTCCCCTGATCTTATTTAATGCAGGAATAGCTGCTGTGTCCAACAGCAGAACTTTTGTGTTTAAAATAAATCCATTTATGTGTCTAAAATTAGAAGCCAAATTATCAGAAAACTGAACAACAGGACATTTCTTCAACAGGGTCGGCCCATTTTGTGCATCTAACTAATTAGATTGTCCACAGTTGGATCTTTTTTTATCCAATTCTGTGGCTTCAATAGTTTGTCTGCTGGAGCTCAGCGGTCAGTTCAGCCATCTTGTAATCTCAAAGCTGCAGGTTGAAGCCCAGGTTGGGCCTGTGATCAGAGGTGTGTGTGTGTGTGTGTTCCAGCCTAACTTCATTAGATTTATTTTTAGATTTCTTCACAAGTTTTATCACAGAAATCTCATTTCTAATAGAATTAAAAATCCAATCCAGAAAGCAGACTACCTTTCTGTCAGGTTAATTTTACCCAGTTAAAAAAAACCCAAAAAACTCCCATTTGGGGTGGAGGTCGGAGAGAGAGACACAACCTCGACCCGTGGGAGGGACATACAAGACAACAACTTTGAATATTATATTATATTATTATAATGAATATTAAGCAACATACTGTATATCTTTTTCCACAGAAAATGTAACACTAACTGTTACCCTTGTGTTGTTATTGTTCAGGAAGTAAATGTCCGCCCTGCTAAAAATCAAGGCTCAGGAGCTGTTACTGATAAATACTAACCTTTCTAAAACTTTTGATTTAAAAATAAATAAATAAAATAAATGGAAATTTTGAAATTGACCCAAATTTTGAAAAGAGTCAAAGTTTGGTTTCTTCATCAACGGCTGAACTGCAGGTTTAAAACGGGCTGGCACAACATCTGTTAAAAACTGGAAACGTGTCAGACGCAGCAACCTTTAAAAACAAGCTTTTTATTAAAAAAAAGTGAGTTAAAACATCATTTGACCAGGAGGTTGTTTACCAACATTTCCTGCCTTCAGATGGTTGAGATGTTCCCTTTGTTACCTTTTTGCTTTTGTCTTGTAACAAACAAACCAGTTGCTGTATGTATCTTCTTTGGCAAAAGTAAAATGATCATTCTGAGTAAAAATCGAGTATAGCTGTAAAATAAGTAGTGAAATGTACAATAATTTGTTGCTGAGCAGCATCAGCTGCAGAAAAAGGTTCTTTCAGAGAAACTTAGTGGTTCAAAGGTGAATTTCTCCTTTCAAAACATGATTTATCAGGAATTATCAGGCATCCAGTTGGTTTAAATGGACCTTTTTATGTCTGACCTGCTCCTGTCGTTATTTTGCTCGCAGAGAAACGTCATTAAGTCCCTTTGGTTCATTGATTGATAGATGGTGTAAAGCCATTTCTTTACCTGAAGGTGGAGGAGCCTGCAGGGAGGCGGAGAAGGGGGGTTTCAAATGGACAAACATGTTGACATTGGAGTTTCTTCAAGGGACATTAACTCGTATTGATTCTCTCTTGATTACTTACAGGCTCCTCAGAATACAAATCCAAACGGTGTTCTTAGAAAAAGACTGAACAACAAAAACTGACTCTTCCCTTTTGTTAATAACTTACCCTTGACTCCATTTCATCACAAAACAGCTCTCTATAATGAGCCAGCCTCTGTTTCTTTCACGCGTTTCTCTCATAGACATGAAAAAAATGAAATGAAGGACCCCATTACAGCACTCTCAATGCCCTTCAGCGGCCATCACCAAAGACGCACATTAGAGGAGGATCAGGCATGTGGCTCAGATCTGATCTTAACGATGGATATCTGGCTGCTGGCTGGGATTTAGTGACGCAGACAGTTTACGAGTTTGAAATGTCTGTTATACGGAAAATTATTAAGGTTCAAATTCCTCTGAATAATTTGAAGTTTGTATTTTCAGCCTCAATCTTATTTTAGATATTGTTTCCTAATTTCTAACTAAAAATGTTTATGCTCCAATTGGACGTTACTGAGACTTTTCTGTCTGTTTCTGGAAATCTACAAATAATATCCTCCAGATCAGACAGGCCTGCAAGAAACAAAACCCAACAGGAAAATATTTACAGTTTGCCTTTTTTTTATAAACAAGATTAGAGCTCCTTAACATTTTAATCTTTTGTATAAAGTCCAAACAATACAGTTCACCTCATTACAGAACTGTTCGTTTTACAAGATCTTTATATTTATATAGTAATATTTGAGAAAAAGTATGAAGTGGAAGGTTATCTTGTACTTTATGAAATGGTGCAGTTTGAAAGCGTTTGCATCAATAGTTTTCCACATATATTGAGATGCAATTCTGAAACGCTGGTACGCACTCAATGTAAACAAAGCATTGTTCTTAATTTGCCAAAAACCAGTTGGAAGCTTGAGTCACATGGTTGACTTACATTAGGCCGGCTGTAGTCTGTGTAGCTAAACAAAGATGGTGGAATCGGACAAACGTGGAATTTCAATGAAGATGTTTACGTAGAAATAAAAGTGAATCTGCTTCAGAGGGAAACTATAAGCAAGTCGAGGGTAAGAATCAAGGATCAAGCAGGCTAAAACTGTCTGACAGATGTGTGGTAGTAGCTGAGAGTAATTGCATCACTCTCCGAACAGTAACGAATCATTAAAGTTCTTTGTTTAAAACTTAAACATACAAGGCGGCGACTTTATTATTTATTGTTCAACTCTTTTGTTTCAGTTTGTGCATTTTGGCTGAGAGTCTCTTTACATTTCACTTGATGTTGGAAAACCGATTTTTATTTCATTTTCATTAGTTTGTTTCTTCTTTTCTGTCTAACTCATCTTATTCCCATCACAACCTTTACTCTCCACTAAAAGTGGCTCATCTGAACAAATTTCTGGAGCGGGAGGCAATATATTCAACAATGTCCCGAGGATTAAGTTACAGAGCTGCTTTGTGAACGAGTGTGTTTGTGCATTTAAAGGTCTGCTTGTCCTTCCTGTATCGGTAAATATTTGGAGTTAACTAATCTTTGTAGGAGGTGTAATAAAAAGGAAAGTAGGAGGATTTGTAGCGTAGGACACCGCTGACATGAAGACATTCATTAAAATGCAGCGAACGTGTTGCTCAGCAGGTGAGTGGCGTCATGTTAGAGACATGATGGAGGACAGGAAGAGAACCAGCAGAGGTCACGGAATCAGTTTCTCTGCCTTTTTGTGTTAATTTATCAAACTACAGCCAAATTAAAGACTGATTAATAAATACTTATCAATGTAGCAAGGTCACTCCATGATGGAAACAACAGGATTTATATGAATAATGACAACAAACCCAACAGTCGTGGACATATTTAAAACCTTTAAACAAAGAAAAATTATTTTTTTTTATGTTAGCAGTAATTAGATCTAATGATGATTTCTTATTTGAGTCATTGAGCTGATGGCGAACATCAGCAGCGTCACAGTGTGGAGAGGTGTTCATGGGCAGCAGGTGTCCCGCAGAACGCCGGCTCCAGATGGCAGAATGTGGTCGGAGGTGGTGGAAGATTAAAGGCTGAAAGTCGAGGCAAAGCCATATGGACTTGGCAAGTGAAGAATAAACATCCTCAACAGTTTTATTCTCAAAGTAAAAGATTGTAATGCTTATAGATGTTGTTTATAATCTTATTTCTCACAAAACTCAGTGGGGAGAAAAGGAAACAGAATAATGCAAAATAAATATGAGCAGGTTTGACGAAGAGTGAAGAGTAAAGAAAGTGAATTTGAAATTTAAACCATTAACAAACAAACGGCTCACAAATAAAACACTACTGGAGGAATTTGACAACAAAATCCATAAACCCCTTTAGCCATGACACAAAAACCCAAACAAGACAGATTTTTTTTTCTCTTTTAGGTGTTATACAGCATATTTCTTCTACAGATTGTTTTTCCTTTACGAAGAAAAATTTCAAAAGTGGCCAAAACTTTGGTTTAAAAGAGCACTCACAAATCATGTTAATATGAAGGGATGTTAAAAAAATGCTTCTTTGTGCTCTGCTTTAATAAAACAAGAATAAAAAGTGATTTTTAGTCCCATCTCTGTATCTAGAGGAAATAAGCCACATAATGTTGGCGCGCACAGAGGGGTTGCAGAGATTTTTGCAGATCATACTTTTTATATTTTTCACATCAGTTATACGTCTGGAAGGAGGAGTTGGTTTCATTTCTTTCCCACCTCCACAAAAGCTATTTGGAAATAGTCTTTTACCATGCTGTTCTTAATAAATTAAATATTTCTGAGGCTGATTTTTCTCTTAAAAACAAATCATCTCTGTGATTTTTCACCAGGTTCTCATCTACACAGCAATTCCAGCAGCCCCCCGTTTTGATTAGTTTCCACCTCAGGTGCATATTTATGAAGCCCCAGGAAGAATCCAATTGTCCGATTATGGACAGGTTCATTTTTCTGAAATCATTTGTAGGCCCATATTCCAGACACCTAATCAAAAAAAAAAACACATCTTTTTAGTTTTATATATTACAGCTCTGTGGGGCCTCTAGCAGTCTGTTAAAGCTGGTGTAGTGTAGAAAAATACACATTTTTAATCTAGGAAAAAAAGGTTAAACCAACAGTATAAGAATTTATTTTGTACCTTTTATGTTTTTCAGTCAACATGTTCTTTTAAAGGAACAATCTGAAACCAAAACAGTTTTGATTTCCATCAAGACTTCATTTGAAAATGCCTAAACTTTGAGAATCTCTAAGCCTGAAGTCACAGAGTCCCAGAGCTGTTTCTGTTCTGGTTGCATCCTGACACCACAGCCCTTCACATGTGCTCCACCAGCTTGTCCTGACACTGGAGCTCATAGGAAGTCCCCGGTGGGACCCTGACGTGTCCTCGGGCCCAGAGATAATAAATGTTTGAATTATGGCCACCAATCTGCTCCGCTGAAGACTCCCGGCCCTGATCCGGTTGTTTGGTCTGCAGCGGCGCTCACTGATGGTTGATTATCAACTCAGATTTCAGAGCATCTGCCTAAAAATAAATCCCCAAACTGGTATCCATCTCAGACCAGCTAAAGATCCATTCTCTGCAGACTGAAACTGCTTTAATCATTCAAGTCACGGCATGCAGTGTTTTGTATCCTAACTCATTTAAATATTTACAATTACTCTACTTGGAAGTCCTGATCCAGTCCCTTTTTCCTTCCTGACTTGTAATCATTTAAAGTGATTTTGATCAACAGTTCCCCAGACAGTCTGGATGTCTTTTAAAGCTTTTCTTTTGACTTTAGTTACTTTTTTTCCCAGTTTCAGTCCTTATATCTCAACTTAGATTTTAAATCTATGAAAAAGACAAAACATATCAGCTCAAACAAGGTGGTTCTTAAGTAAATGTTAGCTAAAAACTAAATCAACTGAAAGATATTTCTCCTTTCAGGTTATTCTTCATGGTTTAAAACTTTTTTACAGTTTTGTGCATCCTTTATGTAATTCAAAACTTATTTACCATCCTGACATATTCATTTATTGACAGTCATTCATTCAAGCACTAATAATATGAAATCTTACCTAAGACTTAACATTCTGCTAGTTAAAATAAATCTGTAATAAATGCTGATTATTGCAGGTTTTTATTCGAACCAATTAATGTCTGAATGTCTGCATTAAACCAGACAGCGAGGCGTGTTTGACACCTGCCTGATCAGTCTGTCAGACTTGACAACATCTCTGCTTTGCTGCATCCTTTTCTTGATCCATTCTCCTAATTTGCTGTGACCTTTGACCTCTGGGAACACCTCCCCGTTCCTCCCTGAGCGTCACACAGTTCATAACAGCCACGATCCGGTTCATCCATCAGAACTGAACGGACACATTAATGATTTTTAGGTCACTGCCGTTCCTCATTCTCGCTGAGCTTTTATGCGTCCATTTATCAGAGGGGAAAAGTTTTCTAGTATTTTTACTATATTTAAATCTGAACATAACCTCCGTTTATTAATGTCCTTAAAATTTTAAAGTCTTTTACCTGCAGATTTATTCGTGCCCTGTCATCTTTTCTTGAAGTTACTCTTCAGAGCAACACCAACTCTCTTCTCTCTGAGACTCGGCTCCATCATTTTACTCTGAAAACTCTCAGAATAAAGAAGCAGATAATTAGACATCAATCAAAAGTGACACCTCCAGCTTTTCCTCTCTACATGTGATTTGGTTTGATAAAAGTTTGAAAATGTTTTAAACTGTTTTGGATTTTTCCTCACCTTCCTTGTCTCTATTCACAGAGCTGTCATTCCTGCAGTGGAAGGAGAGTTCAAGGATTCTTCGAACGAGCAGCAGGACTCAGGTCCTCACATCAAGCTAATGGTAATGAGCTAATGGTCTTAATGGGTCTGAACCGGTGGCTGTGTGCCAGCTTATCCAGGTGGTTTCATTAAACTCGTCGCAAACACGTTTTCTGTTGGTCAAACAAAGAGAGCCGAGAGAACACCGACTGGTGGAGGAATCAAAAGCAAACAGAGGAGAGGTGGAATGATGTGAGCAGGTGTTTCAGAGAAACACATTCAGTGCATTTCTACCAGAAAACACCTTTATCTCTAATACAAATCTACTGGGTGTTCTTCTGTTATTATAGATTTATCACTTGTCAGATATTTAACCCTTTTGTCTTTAGAAAGAGACTCAAACTTCACTCTCGCAGCTTTGGTCTCCACATCACCAAACGTTTTGAAGTACGGAAAGAATCCAGGTCTCTTTGGACCCGCCTCGGCCCGGTTCAGACTCCTTTCAGTCCTTGTCAGCTTTAATGTTGATGATTTAATCTACTGAAATGTCCTTTTAAAATGATGAAACCTATTTGAACCAGTTTAATTAATATTATCACCAGCCTGGCTGGGCCTGGAGGTCTGAGGCTGGAGCTCCAGATGTTTTCAGAATAATGCAGCATCTCAAGACAATCAGTTTAAATATGCTGATTTGTTTAAAGCAGACATTAAGCTTTTTGCTTTCTCTGTACTTCATACAAGCAGCAGATAGTTTGTCACTATTTTACGCGCCGTGACTGAACAATTAAATGATGTTGGCTTGTTCCCATGTCCTATTTCCAGGAGCTGATGCCTTTATTGATATACACACATGATAAGTGCATGGGTGTGAAATGGTAGCTAAACAAGCATTACTGTTAATTAAACTAAAGTATTTAATGAAAACAAATCCTCCTTAATTTGTTGTCTTTAAGAAAATGTGTAATTGGCTCATTGCAGCTGTATGCTTATCTGCTGATGGATTTTCCTAATTTCCAGCCAACATTCTTTTCTGTTCATCCTAACTAATCAAATATAAAAAAAAAGAATTTTATTGTTAGCTTTTGTTGGATATTTTTAAGTCATTGGATGACCAGCAGCAGCTCAGGTGTACCTGAGATTCTCATTTCAGTATTTTCACTATGCTGAGTAAATCACATTCATAACCCTTCACATTTCCTGACAGTAAATATAATCTTGTCGATTATTTACGTGGCAAAATTGGGGAAATGAGTCCTCCTGCAGGGCCTGCTTTGTATTCACCACTTCTGTGAATTCATACATTTCAAATGAGACTGAGGAGGAATGAAAGTGATGCATTACAGAGCTGACTCATTAATTACTGAGTAAAATTAATGCAGATTGCTCTGGTCAGTGAACACAGTAAAAATGTTCATATGTCTGTCTGCAGAAATTTACTTCAGGTTTCCAGAAATGAGAGAAATCAGCTGAGAGTTGGTTCTCACACATGTTAAATGCTTGTGGCTGTAATCTCTTTTTGTCCAATTAGACGTCGGGTTTCTGTACATTTACTGAGCTCAGTCACTGATTTAGGTAAGAAGTTGGTGAAAACATGAAGCTGAGATGGAGCCACTCTGAGGCTGTTTGTGCAGGAGGTCATCTACTGAAACTGGAGAGTTTTTAGGTAAATCCATAAAGAGGAACAGAGACAGAAGGTGCACCATTTGCTCTAATCACCAGTTTTCTTTCCTCTAATCAGAAACATTTTTAATTAATAAAACTGAGGCACAAAGGTGTTGCTTCAAAGTCATAGTTCAGTTGTGGCGGAAATAAAGTGGATCTCTGCCTTCCTAAAACAGCTCCAGTATAAAATAAATAAATATTTAAACTGTCTGGACTATTCCTGTAGCAGGAAAAAAAATACATTTAGTTGTTTCTACAGAAAACCCTTAGCATTAAATCACAGAAAAAATGAATAAAATTATGAGCTGAGATGTTTACCCTGTGTTTTAATTTGTTATTTTAAAATTCCCAGTCATTGATTGTATTATAAGTTGGTGATGTTGCACACTTTCTTGTCCTTCTCCTGATCAGTAACCTGCACTGCTTATGAGAATATCTTAGTGATGAACTGTACTCATCCTGGAAAAAGCTCCTAACCTCTAATATGGATGTGGAATAAGTCATTAATGATCATATTTTCCAGTTTGGAGTCGGAATTCCCAGTGAGCTCCAAATAAAGCTGTGATTTTTAAATGGTTTAATTTCCCCAGCAGTGTGCAGCGCAGCAGCTGTGTCTGTGGATATTTTGGACATTGGATGGCAAATTGCCAGTCACATTTTCTCTGCATGTGTAGAATCATTTATCATCTGTGCTGCAATCAGCCAGCCCTCCCATCAATTTAGCAACTATCAGCAAACAACTCAGAATATATAAATGTGTCACAGCACCGTCGTCTTGCTCCTGTTTGTATCTGAACCAATCTGAGGAGCAGAAATAAGAGTTTTACAACATGAAGCACCTTACTGCAGTTATTGCTCAGCTGGAGACTTAACCAGAATATTAAAAATATGTTAACAGTGCAGATGTGTTTAATCCAACAAAGTCTTTTTGGGATTTATTTATTGGCACACGTCTTGGGACAGAACATTTTCAGTTATTGTATAAGATCTGAAATAAATAAGCTTGACTTTTGTTTCTGTGGATTAAATGGTGTCAAATATGAATTAAGGTAGTGTCACATTTAGCTGCAACTAGTTGGCGTGCATCATTCACGGGAAAGTCTCCAGAACATTTTGTGACTCCATTTCCTCCTGTGGGTTGCAGAGGCGCAAAGTCCTGTTGCTTAAATTTTAAACATGCTTATAAAACAAACTGTGCAACGAATTTAAAAAAAGAATAATCACAGTTGATGAGGGCATCTTACAAAGGTACAAAGCAGGCCGAGGTGGGTACGATGTGGGCAACATAAATAATGTACATGGCCGAGAATATAGTTTTGCATGTAAAAATGGGCTTATTTTCATAAAGTGCCTGCTCAAAACTTCACTGCACGGCTTGCTGGTCGCTGATTGCAAACACTTAGTTGAATTTTGACTGAATTCTATTTTCTCTGAATTTTGAGTCACCAACTATTCTCCATCAGTCGCAGCGCAGTGAGATCCTATCTTTACAATACTTTTTGCTATATTGTGTGCTTTAATTGAAAAAAATGCTGCTGTAGTTTTGAAGTTGGTATAAGTTTTGTGCTTATAGAGCACCTGTAAAACTAATGTCAACAAGGTCAAGGTTTTTAATTATGCAAACGTAAGGGTAAGTTGTTTTAAAATAGATTTTATGATATTTAAAGACTGGATGGTTAGAGAATCGTGATATGATCCAGACAGCCTGCACTTTGTCAGATGCTTTGCTTTATGCTGATAGGATAATAAATGTTTCCAGTTGTCCAGTTTTACATTGTGTAAGCAACCAATAAAAACAAAGTTTATTTGCTTTTGTTTCTTTACAACTCACAGAGGACTTGTTCTTTACTGGAATAAAAATCTTCACATTGTTATCATAGTTATTATGAGGCTGCAGTAAACTGTTTCTATCCTTTTTGTCTTTGCAGTTTTGAGCTATGGCTGATATGAGCTGATACCCTGATCGTATTCAGCATCCTTCAGCCCGGTGAGTGTTTTCATCCTTTTCTGATATGAGTTTATAGATGTGGACCAATTTTATACTGGTCCCATTATACTAAATGGTAAAATATTTCTTGCAAAAACATTGTAATCTCTGCACATAGCTGAAGTGTTTATAGAATTGGGACACTTGTTGGTGCTATCCAGTGTTTGTGTGCTTTTGGATGTTGCAGCTGAAGTTGTTCTGTTTTCTGCTGTGCAGCATTTTCAGAGCGGAGGTTCTTGTGTTTTTTATGCTTTCATGCTGCTGCTTTTTAATGTTGCTTTCATCAGTTGCTTTCAAAAATTAGCTGTGCATTATATTGATTTTTGCATATTTATTGTCTAACTTGAAGTGAAAAAGCTTAAGTTAACAGTTTTTTCTTTGCATTTGTTTTGGTTCTGTAGATGTAATTCTGCTTCACCTGCTATCGCTTGCTGCTGTAATCATTCTGCTGTTTGATGTTTTCTGTGAATTTTCTTGTCTCTCTACCATGTTGTCTTGCTTGGACTGGATGCTTTTGTTGGATTTATACAAAGCTAGACCAAAAATTATGATTTTGCGTTTTTAATGGTTTTATTGTTGTGTGGTTGTTGGTTATGATATCGGCTGTTAGGAAACTCAACGTGCAATTTTAATATCAAAAAGATCAAGACATTACTATGGTTTATACTGGTTTATACAAGTCATCATTTGGAAGATTAGTTTGCTTATGTATAGTGAAAGTATGAATTTCTATTTATACTGTCCACCAACAAATTTTGTGACACTTTCTGTGTTTTCCATCAAAGAAAACAGGACTATAAAACTGATTAGTCACTATAAATTAGAGCATACACATTAAAAAGACTGAAGATAATCCAAAAGGCTCCTCAGATGGCCTTGTTCTTTATTAAAGGGTATAGTAACAATGCAGATATACATAATACTTTATGATTTTTTTTTTACTTGCTTTAGAAGTGCAATAGCATTACATTAATGTCCAGAAAGTCTTGGTGCACCCACGGTTGTGGACTTAGAAAGTTTATGGAAGACATCTCAGTGCTTAGATCACAAAATTAGTTTTGTTAATTTATTAGTCAGTTGACATGATGGGTACAAATGATTTTGGGGGAAAAATAGAGAAATGCCTTTAATTTGTAATCATGTGGAGAGGCTACAGTATATTGTCTCCCAAAACAATTTCACATGGTGACAGAATTAAAAAAAAATGTTAACAATGAACAGTTAAATCTTTATATATTGAATATTTTGTAACGTTTCAATTTATTTAAGTAGATTTTAAAATTTGGCTTACAAAGTCCCAGCAGTAATTTGCTTTTTAGTTTCATCTCTTTTACATTTTGCTGCCCAAGATATTATTGCACTGATAACTGAGAGAAAATGCTCTCAAATACACTATTGGTGTAAAGTTTAATTTTTGCTTTGACCAGAGGCCAAGGGAACAGCCTCCAGAAAATCCACTCCCCAGGAGGGACTCAATCAGGCCAAATGGAGGACCAGTAAGGATAGTGGTTCAGACCTCAGACTCCAGGCTAGATACCCTGCCCCAGGGCTTTGGCACATAGGGACTGTTGACTCTTCGCGCCACCAACACCTGCCTCCGCTCTCTGCTCCCACAGCCCAGGTCTTCCCTCTTTCCTGTGCTTTCATAGGCCCCGAACATATTGTTGTGGTAAACCATATGTCTGTCACTCACACGAGGCATCATTGCTGCTTTATCTGGACAGTGGCTGGTACAGGGAATCAAGTGGCACATGTCCTTTGGACTGTTGTAGAACTGTGATGGTCCCTGTGCCAGTGGGCTCACATACACTGGTAAGTCTGTGTAGGAGTTCAGGTAGGTGGAGTAATGTCTGTGTACCACTGTGGAGGAGGAGCGGCGCAGGGCAGCGGCATTCTGCAGAATGGCTTCCCTGTAAGAGGGAAGTCGAGTGGAGTCAGAATACTTGAGCTTCTGTGTGTAGGGGTAGGAACACATATGAGCGGGGTCCAGGTAGGCTGGCTCTGCAGCCATGGGGTAGCAGGACAGATTGTGTCCTAAACTGCCATATAGCTTGTGAGGCTTTGGGTTAGGACACACCACCCGTGGAAACAAATCAGGCATATCAGCTCGGGTGGAGGGAGATGTGGATGTAGAAGGCTTTGTTTCATCCACGTGATGGATTCTGTCATTCCCCCACGTAGCTTTGAGGAATGAGGCACGCCGATTTAGTTTGTCCTTTCCCAACAAGGGTATGTCATCCATGTCAGGCTCCAGGTAAGACTTCATACAAGAGTTGCAGCTGGTGCTGCTGCCGGGGTAGTGTCCTCCAGTGCAGGCCATGGCAGCAGCATCAGGGGTGTGGTTGTTTAAAAGGTGATTAGCCCTCAGTTCAGCAAAGCAAGATCGAGGTTCATCATAGTCACCCCTCACTCTGTGGTCTGCTGTGTCAAACACGTAGGTAAAAGCCTTTTTCTTCTTGCTCACACAGTCAGGGGGATAACTAAACTTCCTCCTCAAGGGTCCTTTGTGCTCCATGTAGATGTCAGGTACCTGGAACTCCCTGTAAGGAGCAAAGGGGGATGTTGGGTGCCGGGCCTGGTTCTCCACATACAGCCTGCTGTTGTGGTGGGGATTTGAAGGTCCAGAAGGAGCAGGATCCCTAATGGCAATGTGTGGGCTGCTGAGGCTGGAGATGGGCAGAGTTCTCTCTAACAGGTGCTGACTGCTACGGGTAGGCAGAGTGTACCGGAGAGGCGAAGGCCGGGTTACCACCCTGGGCTTTTCCAAGAGGGGTTGGGTGGAGGTTTCCCCATAATGCACTGGGAAAGTTGGTGTAATGGCCCTGTGAGGGTATGGTGAGTGGTTGTCTGTAATGCTAGAGATATAAGGCAGACGGCCATGGGTCATGTCTGTGGTTGTAACTCTGGGAGGCAGGCCAGCTCTCACATTGTCAGCTCCCCGTCTGCTCCAGTTCTCTATTGTTTTGGTTGCACTGTCAAGAGAGTTCTCCACTCTGGCAGAGGACACCATGTCCTTGGCTGTCCTCAGCATCTTAAGCATATTGGCTTGTGTGTAGTTGGAAGTGACGTCTGGGCTCTGCATGCTCCCATTGCGATCAGTTTGCTCTACTCCGTTGAAGCAGCTGTAGATACCCTACAAAGGGATGAAAGGATAAAATTACAACCCTAAATCACAATGAGCCCACATGCACGTCTGTTCATGCTTTGTTACAGTCATTATATTGAATTAGGTAAATTTCTATTTTTTATTGCATAACTGTATAGCTACCTTACTAAGCAAGTAAAGTATTTAAATCCAGTGTTGCAGAAATTATGAAATAATTTTTTTCTTTACTTTATGGTTCTGTAGTTGTGATTAAATTGCTATTTTCCCTTAAAAAGACCTCAGGGATGGAAATTTGAGTTGCTGATTATGCACTTATATTAGTTTCCATATTATTATGCCCCACCATCTTGATTTCACTTTCAAATTGTGTGTTGCTTTGAATTGTGTAATCTCACCTTTGACCAGTCTTGATGCAGAGATGAAGATTTTTTAATGGGGCAATTTAAATTCAGTTTCTCAAACAAGAATATCCAAGAAATCCTCTTGCTGCTGCTTCTGTTGAACTTTTGTAATTATAAACCAGCTTAACTTGGTATTGTTTTTTTTGTGTGTTTGTTTGACTTTGTGTTTTACTTTATAATTGTGTTTCAAAGATGCCTCCAGAGGAAACTCTGCTGCACCTATTAATTACTGTGTGAAGACAAAGAACTATTCAAAATGCTTAAAGCGACAAAACCCTTTCATTATGGGATGGTTACTTACTCTACTGATTGCCAGGAGAAAGTCCAGTCGGTTAGATTTGCGAACTGAGTGTCGAAGTTTCCAGTAGAGCAGATGCTCCCAGGCAAACACCAGCAGGCTCAGGCCCATAGCCACAAGCAGCATGTAGAAGACTCCTGCCATGTTGTCGATGTCCAGCTTGCTGCTCATCACCTCTTTCTTTTCATTACGGCAGATGCCTGTGAGCCAGACAGTTTGCAGCTTTTGTGTGTCACCTGTGTGTGAGAAGCCCAAAATGTACATTTAGGTCCTATGAAAAAAGCATTTGGTGCAGATAAAGAAAATGTCTAAAACAATCAGCAGGTAAAATAAAATTTATTCTGATTTTTTTCTTAATTCAGGAAGTTAAAAATTCTCATTAAATCAAATATTTTCTAAAATGGGAAACTCCTACTGGTAATTATCATTTTAACCTTTTGTTTTTTTCTGGGAATTCTAGATGTTAGTACTTTTAAGAAAATGGCTAGTTCTCTAAATGAAATTATTCTGCTGATTTAAAGGATATAGCATCACTGTATACGGTATGTTGTGCATTAGTACTTGTGTTGCTGTTTAGTATATCTTCAAACAAATTTTTACCAGGCTTTGGCCTAAAGATTGGAAATAGGTTGCATATGGATTCTGTTTAATAGGCTTTGAGACAAGTGAGGCCAGTCTCTCATTCGGATGAACTGCACCCATCATGATGTTTTGTTCATCATATTCATCCTCATACATGGTTGCATTTTTCTTTTATAAGCACAGTGGCTTTTCTGTATTATTACAGTACATAATGCATGACATTCTTTCATTCCCTTTGTTGCTATTCAGCATTTTGAATTTATTGCAAATACCATCAGCCAGAAACTGCAGCAGTGCCAGGTCGATGGGTCGTTTCCAGCGTGACTCTTTCTGCAGAGCAATGCCGTAACCAGTAGTAGCAAAAACTTTTCCACTGCCGATGGTCACTAGTTTGCATCCTTCATCTTTTCCTGCCATGTAGTTCAGCACTGCAGCATCATAGATAAAGGCATCCAGTTTCCTAGCATGATTTACAAAAAACAAAACAAGATTAAATCACATAGCAGCTTGTATTTGCTTTTCCACTCTGTGTACATAAAGTGTATATGACACTTGGCAGAAACCTACCCTGTTTTAAGGCTGTTAAGTGCATCCTCTACCCCCTTCTGGTTGTATTTGACCATGTGGGAGTGCATCTCGGGATAGTTACTCCTAATGTTGCGCTCTGTGCTTCCATTTGGGACTGTACCAAAGCGAAATGGTGGATACTGCTCATGTGGCTTTTGAAACTTTTGAGGGAAATGAAGAAATGTTATTAGTGATTAGTATTATTAACTTAGCACCCATATAAATAAGAGATTTGCTGTTATTTCAATAATAATCCTTGTAGATATTTTTGCATTTGATTTAAATAAATAATGAATAAATGTGGGATTTCATTAAACCTCTACTTTCTGTCTTGTAAAAATACCACAAACTGGCTGACACACTGAAACAGAGAACGCTTTTGTGTGATATTTTTTATATCTGATATCCTTAGAGCTTCTTTGAGAGCTGTCCTTCAGGCTACTTGTTCTGTTAATTTACACATCTAACACCACAAAGATGGAAATTAACTTTCTGTCCAGGACATTGCATCCAGAGGGATCTAAACTTCCATCATCCTTTCCTTGTCTCTCTTAAAAATGAACTTATTTTATCCATTTGCTTTTGGCAGTATGATTTGCATTTAATTATCATTGAAAGGAACTCTGACAAGTGGGAATACAGTATTGCACTTTTTCATTAACCTTATGCAAATGGGTTCAGAGAACATAACTAAAGAGTCAATTTGTACTTAAGGAGAAAAGAAGTAAAGGAGAAGGGACAACATTATCTCTGTGATTATCCTCTGTGAGTTCATACTTGTTCCACTAATATCACCTTAACAATAAAATAATAGTTTTTTTTTTAGTACCAGAGATGGGTTCTTTCAAATAAATCTTAAGATAGCATCTGACTGGGCTGTGACTGTTGGAGACTAGTTGGCAACAAGTTGTGACAAAACTCTTTTCTATAGGGTCTTTAAAAAAATCTATAATGATATATTATTTTAAATTAATATCACCTATGATCTATCCATTGTATCTTTTTTTGGTATTTGCTTAGGACCCACTGTAACACTGGTGTCACTGCCCTTTTAACTCGTCATATTGCATTACTTATTGTCATGTGCATGTCTTGTAAAATTGTAGTCTAGGTCATGCAGATTATTTTGTTTATTTGTTGCCCAACTCCACCTACATCAGAAATGCCTCGACTTGTTTTGCATCCACCTCAGCAGCTGTCCCTACTTTATAATTAATTCTGCTGGAGTTTACTTTCTAAAAGAAAATGAGTGGGTTTGGACCAGTTTTTAAATAACTATTACTGATCATCAGCTTCAGATGAAAACCTCCCATGCAGGTCTCAAAATGCAATGACTGTGACAGAACGGAGGAGATGCCCATAATGATTGAATTTCTACAAAGAAAATTTGTAGCACAAATGTTTTAGCCATTTTAGAAACCCAAGTAACAAGAATGTATGTCTCTGTGACTCACACAAGGAAATTAAGAACCCCGGAAACATTTCAAGATACTTTGGAGAGTGCATTGGGAATGTTGGTCACAGCCCGGTGAGATATTATCAATAAGTAACTGTGTTTGAGAAGATGGCTAATTTTGGAGAGACTTTTCTCTTTGCTTTTACTACTTCACTATATTTGACAGACATGTTGCTTTTTTAAGTATCACAGATAAGAGATGGTGTTTGATAGCGGCAAACTGGTGGGCTTTGGAGAATCTGGTAAAGATATGTTTCCCACTTCCAGGTGAAGCAGTTGGATCCCAATAGATGCAATAGATGCATCAGACATTGATACCAGGTCATATTAGGTAGTTTTGTATTCTGCCTAATTGACATAGACCTGTCCTGCAGAGTTTAGCACAGCTGGACAAACAGCAGTGTAGCTCTACATTCATATAATGTAGCTATGCAGAATGATGTTCAATCTATAAAGCTGTTGTCAAAATAACTGTCAAATAAATTCACTACTTTGCAGAATTAATCTATAATAAAAAGGGAATTGTAAGTGACTTCAGTAGAATTGTAATGAGCTGTGGACAGCGCTGAATTTTCCTCAAATGCCTCTTTAATCTTCTCAGTTGCCTGAAAGCAAAAACAACTACTAATCATTTTTTGTGCTGATGGTTTAACGTGGATTTTCTCGTTGATTCTCCTATAAAATACATCCCTAGGCAGAAAATAGATAAGATAATACCAGGAAATTTTACTCACTGCTTTGGTGGAATATTTACTTGTCTATATTCTTTCCATAGACGTGCTATTCTAGAGAGGCTATGTAAATCAACTTTTGCTTTATAAACGAAAAGTAAAAATGATTTTCCTACTTTTGGATTCTACTCAGGGATTCATACAAATGTAGTATGCATTGTTTATGAATTCAGAATATACAACTCCCTCCCAAGCAGTGAAACAAACATACAGCAGAGTCGATAACTGGAGTCTGTACCTTTTTGTCACTCAGTCCAGAGACGGTGTCGATGTACTGCTCCTGGATCATGAAGGCAGCCAAGTTGGCCGTGTAGGAAGCCAAGAAGATGACGGCAAAGAAAGCCCAGACCAGGACCATGATCTTACTAGTGGTGCCCTTTGGGTTCTCAATAGGAACTGAGTTGTTAAAGACAATACCCCACAGCAGCCAAACTGATTTTCCAATGGTGAATGTGGGACCTCCAGGATCTAGAGAAAAATGGTGTACGGAGATAAGTGTCTGGTTTTTTTTTTTCCTAATCAAATGCTACCGTTTAGCTTTAACTTTGTCTTGGAAATTGTAATAGAGATGTATTTTATTACAAATTTGAACATTCCAGGTTTTTAACATTTCTTGTTTTCCAAACATGATAAAACTTAAACAACTTAGAAAAGCCAAAAAAAAGCCAAAATAGTTTTCTCATGTAGTAGTCTGTTGCAAATAAAATAAAATGACCCTATATCACCTGTAATGTATCCATTTACAGCATGCCTTTTTAGGATTTGCTTAACTTTAAGACCAAAAGTGTTGTTTGTCGTAAAATTCTGCATCAAAGAAGACTAATCTAACAAAGCTCAGTAGGTGAGAAATTATCTTTCCTGTATGGCCTTTTTAAAACAATGAGATGCGTTATAGAGCACATGGCTCTCGAATGAAACTACAGTATTTGGGGCTCTGGTGCTTTTGTTATGAAGGGAAGCTTATTGACAAGAAGCATTCATGAGAGGCTTACCTTTGGCACTGACCAGGCTGCGATTATAGCCAACTGGACTGCAATATTCAAAGACAAAGACTGTAATGGCTACAACTGTCAGACACATGACGAACATCATCACCCAGACTGCTGGACTGTACGGTTCTGCAGACAAAAATATTATTTTAAAAGCTGGAACAAACAACTCCCAGTGTGATTTCAGTACTGCTTTGATAGCTAAGCTTAGGTCGTTTTTCACCTAAAAACGCAGAGGGAGAGACAGTCCCGTTACTTCGAGCCACCATCACACTGATTCCCGTCTCCACGAATGGCACTGAGAAATCGATAATTTCAGAACGCTCTTCATTTATGGTCAGTGAGCCGATGGCCATGTCTGCCCGTTTGTAGAACACCTATAGAGGAAGGAAAGTCAATAGAGATGTTTGCTTTTGGGGTGGAATGAAAGTGGAAGCAGATGGAGGACATGGTTCCAGACATTCACTGCAGACCTTTCTGGTAAATGTCGTTTATCAGTAAAATAAACACACTCATCCTCTTCCCCGTGGTGAAAACACTTACTGATTCCTTCAGCAGCCGAAAGGACACCGCTGAAAAGCCTCACTTAATGTTATCTTGCTTGTTCATGCTTCAGCACCGGTGCCAGCACTCACCGGCAGCATTATGTTCTCAGTGGTTCCTCTGTCCATCCAATTATCTCAGCCTTATCTCAATCTCAGAAACACCTCGGGCGAATTTCATTACATCTGGCACAAATGTTCACTTGGACTCTCTAGAATGAACTGATTAAAATTTTGTAGTCAAAGGTTAAGGTTTTATTTTTAGACATTGGATGCATCAGGAAAGTCTGGGGAATTTTTTATCAACTTTTACATGTATGTCCACTGAGTCTCAAGGATGGACTGGCCAGAATTAGGCTGTGAGATGTAGAGATCGTCTTGACCCTACAAAACGTGTCTATGGCCATGAAAAATTCATGTTAAGACTTCATGTTTAGAATAATAAAATTTGGAAGTTGACATTTTATACCCAGATAGTCAGACATGAATGTAAGCTGTAATTTTCTTCTTGGCAGAAGGTTAAATGTGTTAAGCAAACCTCAAGTTTCACATATGATTTGTAAAACATTATTTAATTGCGTAAACAGTTTATAATCCAAATGAAGTGCTGCAGCATTTAGCACAGTGCTTATTAGAAGGTAAATCCAGAATAAATTGCTGTCAGCTAAAGCTTGTTCTTTGATAAAAATGCTGTTTTGGCTCATGCTTGAATCTCGTAGACTGGCCAAGTCTGTAACTGATGTTGGCCCTTTTCTGCCATAACACACTTCTCTTTATTGTGCTGATGGAGAGCCTGTGGTCCAGACACCTCGCCTCATGCAAGCCATTTGCTCTCCTACGGAGAGTGATGCCTCATTGAGCACAATAGCCTTGTTTTTTTTATTTGGTGGTGGTGGTGGGGGGTGCAACCAATGTAATTTCCCCCAGCTCCCCAGAAGGAAGGCCAGCTACAGGAATCTGACTGCAGATTATTCACAGTGACAAGTGGTCCTCCTCCTTGTACATCAAACCCTCCCACAAATAACACTGTGACCTTGGCACCTGTTTGCTCATTCATCACGTCCTCTTCTAATTTTATTTTACTTTCCTAATTGGATTTTTATTCATGTATTTAGTCTTAATTGCTGCCCAATAAAACAATCAAAGCTAGAGTTTGAAAAAATAAAAATAAAATCCAACCTTCAGTCATGTTTTTGTTCTGTGTGTGTATGCGCTGGAATTGGAAGCAAAGGAATAAGGGTATAAAGAATACAGCAATATGAAATGATAATTAAAATCACAACAGTTTTACCACATAACTTTATTCACTCAGAGTTAAAAGTCTGGTAAAAGCATTTAAAGTAGTCACTTTTTTTTGATTAATAACAGTACTGTACCAGAACAAATTTTCAAATGAATGAGCAGCACAGTTGATTCATATTTGTTTTGTTTTGTGATCTTGAAGGAAGCTATCATGTATAACTTTATGCTTCTTACCTCTCCGATCATCCCGTTCCAAATTCCCCGCACCAGCTTGCCATGCTTGCCGTTAGTGACCAGGTAGAGGTCATAGGAGAACTTTATGTTGCGGGAAAGTTTCTTCAAAATGTCAATGCAGAAGCCTTTACAGCACAGTTTGGTGTATGGCTCTGTGTGACCTACAATGCTGAAAGGTAAATAAAGAAAGTAAAGAAATTTAGTGTAAATCTTATGGTTGCCATAGACTTCTGTTTTTTTTTTTTTTAGTTACAACAAAATTCAAATTTGCCCACACATTAACAAGTCTCCTTTGGAGAGGGTCAACCACACGTCTGTCCTGGACTTAAACTTCACAAAGCTGGTCAAGAAAGCAGAGAGTAGACTTTCCCGTGAGACTGAAGTGTGCAAGAATCCCTCTCTCCATCCTCACCATCTTTTAGTGGAGCACTATAGAAAACATCCTGATCAGCTGCATCACTTCCTGGTATTGCAAGTGCATTGAGAGTAGCAGACATTGGTGTCATTTTTAAGGTAAGGTTCATGAAAAAAAAAAAACCCTCAGTATTGTAACGATCTGCCTCACCCTGCCTACAAGCTGTTTGGCCTCCTTCCATCCTGCAGATAGTGTTCGTATCATAAACAACCAGATTGTGTCAACGGCAGGCAATATGGCTGCTGAATCTCCTGTAGCACTCTAAAGACTGGGCAAGAGAAACTATTTCATTTCGTTATATATTTTATACATACATTTAATAACAAAATAATTTCTTTATCTGCATTTTGTCAAACCCACAAAATTATAAGTTGTATTGTGAGGAATACCTGTGACATCATTTAGAAAAGGTTTAGACAAAGGTACAAAAACACTGAGATGGTTGAACTTCTGTCCAGAGGATCATTTCTGTCCTACTTACTTGTTCTTTAAGCAAGGTAACAATCTCCTGCTGCTGATTCAGCATCTTAGATTGAAATAAACATGAAGGATTTGTTCATCTTTATCTTTCTGAGTTGCAGCCGGTAGCAAGCTGTTTATGATTTGGCTTCAGGGTTTCTTACACGCTGCAAACTTCTCATTATATGCCACCATAGACTGCTATTGCTTCACACAAGCATATTTTGTGCACAATGACTGAGAGAAAGCACATCTTATTGGTCACTGCAGGCAATGAATGGTAGCTCAGCTGGGTTGTAGGTATGAATGTATAAAGGTGCAAGTTAGTTTAGATTAAATGGAAACAACTTTTCACTGTTGTCTTATTTGTGCAGATTATAAAGAAATTTTGTACTTGATCAACAGCTCACAAAAAAATGATAGTACTAGGGTTAAAGTATGCAGGATGTGCATCTCCCCATCCCAGCCATGGGGGTCTGCTGAGGTGTGCCAACATTTTTTAATAGCTGTTTAATATCTACCACTTACTAAGCTGTCTGAGTGACCCTCAGCATGCCTTTCTATGTACCCTACTGATCTGTTAACAGAACAGGCAACAGAAGCCAAATGGACAGTTTTAGGCTCTGCATACCAAATAAGAATCTGCTGTAAGAGCTGGGATCAATTCCCCTTGAGTGTCAGCAGGATTACCATCAACATGGGGATAAAAATGTCCTTCAGTTTTCTACATAAACTGTAAAGACAGTGATGTACATGAGAATAAAAGTAGGCAGAACAAAGTCCAGGTCATTTAAAACATGCTGAGCTTTGATTTGGAGAAAAAGCTGTTGGGATGGTTTTCATTTAAACATTAATACAGTAATTTCAAATGTAGCCCCATTAGTTTAAGCCATTATGTTATATGTACAGTATATTAAATAAAACTGATGCTTCCAAATATGCAACATATTAAATATCGACAGACTTAAGAACTGAACTGTAGTTTTAACTGTACTGTTCTCAAATTTTGCAAATTGGTAAAACTTTAACCAATTAGTTTAGAACTGATTTGCTGCTAAAGAGATTCAATAAATTTGAGAAAACATTAATTCTGTATTTATATTGATATTTACTGTATGTTAATCCAAAATAGTCATGCTGTATAATTAGGCGTGTAAAGAAAGGCAGGTTATTTTAAATGCCCACCTCTGTGCTTTCGGCTGGGCCTGTTTCTGCTTTTTGTCCCATGGTGACAGGGATCAGGTGATTGGATTCATCCTCTCCATTTAACTGTGCTAATGTCTGTTCTCATCCATTGATTCTAACCCAGTTTATTTGTTTTTGTTGTTTCCCTCAAGTATCAGTATTGAAAGGCTTTAACCAACCCAAGGTTGTTTTAGCCACGCTGAGATGTTGGGGTGTATAGAGATTTATGAACATTTTTAAAATAGTTTGACTCACTAAATAATTTTGGTATAACTCGTAAAAATCATAGTAACTCTTGTTTGAAGTCTATTTAATAAATTACAGCCCAAATGCATTTTTTACACTCCTTTTAAACCTAGAAAAGTGTTTTGAAAAGTAGTCTTTTAATGATATATAACAGGATAAATTCAGACAAACTTGTCAATCCATTTTATCTAAATTTGTGTTCATCAACAGGGTGATAATGGTTCACCAGTGAACATTAGCTTTCCTTTAGTGAAACTGAACAGTTCTTTTCAGTGCATTCAGTGGGCAGTGTGTAGTGTTATAAAGACTTTTAAAGTTTGAGTGCAATGCAAGAAGCTCTAATGACACATCAGCCCCAACTTCCTGCAGACCCCTCAGTCTGATGGCTCTGCAGCCAAGAAGCAATGAGACGAACAGACGAGGAGGCGAGCAGGCAGAACAGACCAAACAGAAACAAATGAACACTTGAGAGAAAAATCAGGCTGCCACAGCAGACCGTAAGTAAACACTGTGGTCCCAGCATCCCCTGCCTCACCAGCTGCCAGGGTTCACGGCAGAGCTCTAATTCAGCCAGTCGCTCTAAAATGGACGTTTGGGGATAATTGAAAATGTGAGCGCTTAATGATGTCTGTTAGCCTAAAGAAGCCTAAAGATCTCAGCCTTGTTTAAAGCTTCTTGTGATCCTCATGATTTAAACAGGTAGTTTTCTCTATTGACCAACATTGGTTGGGTTAAATTATTCTTGTCACACAGCTGATATTCTGCTGAAGTCAGAAAGAATAATTACATGTGGAGACTAGAAATAATTACCAAGAAATGTAAAAAAGAAGTAACCTTCTGCATAGTTTACTTTTGCTGGAAAAAATGTGTTGAAGTTCAACACAGATGGCTGTGGAAGCAGGTCCTCTTGTAGTTATTCTTATAAACTTGTTTCTTTTACAAATGTAATATTGTGCCTTTGAAAAACTTAAAAGGTCATTTTAAAGTTTTAATCATTTTGAAAAACAATCTTTGTTGCATTACATAACATTATCTGACTCCTTCTCATTCAACAGAAAGTCTGAGGTTTTTCGACTGATAAAGGTGAGCAGTGACTGTTAGAGATGAGTGATGACTGAAAATTGCAAGAAAACTGCTAAAAAAATAGGACAAATTTTGGTTGAAGTCTCAGAGTTTTGCAGTCAAGTCAAGTGACCAGTAAACCATTTTGCTGTATTTTGCAGGGCAAACTTTTAAAATTCAGCTTATTATTGTGCACAAGTTGCAAAACTGTATTTGAGAGCATTCAAAGGATTTTGTTGCCCACTTCCACTCACATCATACCTGTCCTGGCATGCACCTTGGCAGCAGCCTCCTTGTTCGATTTAATCTGCTTGAGGGCACTTTTGTAATGAGGATAGGCAGCTTTTGACCAGTTTTTAAGTAATTGTTTATCATTGGTGTGGATTTTAAACCTGGACATGCTGGGCTGTAGTCTTGGATGTTTTCTATCAAACGAGAGCTCCCATTCAGGCAACAAAATACAGCTCTAGTGCTCTGGAACAAGATTTAGGTCCTATTCAGGATTTTCCTGTTAAAATGTTTGTATGATTGTGGTTTTATACAAGTAATAAACTAGACATGCAGTATGACATGACACAAAGTTAGAACAGTTGTCAGATTAGTTTTTGAAGCCATCAGTGAATGAAATTGCTCAGTGAAACTTTCTGGCTGTGTCCTTTTGATCTGAGGCTCCTGGGTGCTCATCTACTGCTGCACTCAGTCTCATCTTTAATTAAATCAGCTTATAACTCCTATTGAACAGTACTAATGTATCATGACATTTTCTTCTTGGGTCAATGTCACCCTTCACCAGGGCATTACATCTGAATTAATTTTCTTCAGGGTGCTGTGACGAAAAAAAGTCTTCTTGTAGTTCAGAAGCTGTGAGGAGGAGATCTGGAGACGTTCCTAATTCCACTGGAGAACATGTATGATTCAAAGGAAAGAGCCCGTGTTAACTGCTGCAAGCTGCTGTTGGCCGCTCCGAGCCAAATGCTGGTGCCCGTTTGTTAGGCCTCTCTGAGGAGGCATGAGCGAAGCGCGCAGATGGTCTGCCTGGCGAGCTGAACGCATGGCCCCGAGGTTGAGGGATTGAAACGAAGAACCTGTGTGACCAGAGGCTCTACCTTTGGAAAGCACTGATGTGTGTCTGAGCTGGGGACATTTTTATGGCTGGGGGCAATGTTAGACCATGTGAGTGTTGTAGATAAAGATATTCAGTAATATACTGAGTTTAGAGACTGACTTTAAAAACAGTTGCTCAGTTTTAGAAATATTAAACATTATTGTTAAATTGTCTTGTTTTGTCTTTTTTTGATACTTTGAATTGCAGATATTAGATTTTTGTCTTTAAGTGCTGTAACTGATGACTCAAAGGTTCCGTTACAGCTGGGACTGAGCTGATCCAATTATCAGCATCGGCCTCCATTGCTAATGTCATTTTTGGATCAGATGTTGAAATGTGGGTGAAAGCAAGAAGCAGCTTATCTGTAGTGGAGATGAGATTTTAAGCAAAAACAGTTTTCAAGTTTGTCAGTTTTTCATGCATCTAATATTTGATTTTTCTTCAAATAGTTGACAAGATTTTGGTGCAAATGCACAACAAATATATTTCAGCACAATTCTCCACATTTCTTCAAGCTTCATTTGGCCAACATTTTTTCTTCAGCCAAGTCAAAATAATCACTGCTTTACCAAACTCTCATTGTTTCTGTTTGAATTTTTTGCTTCTGTCTGAAAATGTTGCATCATCTGACAAGAAAATATTCAGTTTTCTGGACTAGCTGGAAGATTTGTGTAGCATGAGTGATAAAACATTACAGTGCTTGCAACACTGATATCCATCTTCTGTTACCTTCACCTTGTTAACACTGTTGTCAGTAATGGATAATGGCCACCACTTCTCTCTCCTGCTAATGAACACCGATATCAGTCTTTAGATGTTCAGGATTGATGACATGGCCTAATTGTCCCGTCTAATTGATATCCAACCACACAGCACATATATTTCCCTGATTGGATCACAGGGTGATCCCTGGGATATTGCACTCTGGCCACACAGCCTAATAAGTATTTCACCTCATTGAGTGATAAGAAGTCATGCATGTGCTAATGGCAGAGGAAGAGCCTCTTAATCTCATACCTAATGGCGCTCTCAAGTTAGATACAAAATCAATTAGGATGGGCATGTTGAAATGGAAGAGTGCTTGAGGGACTGTGCAGCAATCAAAAAGGAGTTTGTAAAGAATTGTGTGTTTGACTTGGGGTGAATTAAGATGGACACATAATCTGGGATCAGAAAAAAAAACTCCTACCAGAAATAATCAAACAGAAAGAAGAAAATCTTTAGATGTGAAAATCTTTAGACCTTTTAACGCCCCACATAATGTGACCTTCTAACAGTATATAGTTTAGAAGGTAGGTTGATCTGAGAAAAATGAGTTTGCACAATTTGACAGAAAGTGGTCAGTTGTAGTGTACAGTTTTATTTAAACAGATCTAATAAATGAACAGTAAATGGTCATTTATGAAACACATTTTTATTGACATCATAGGGCAGGGTGACATGGCTTATGTAATATCTTGAGTATTTGTCTGAATGGTGATTAAGGGGTTAGGGCCTTTTGGCTCAGGGCTAGGGTTAGGGTCTCCTCAGTGTGTAAGGGTTTCGGGCCTGTTGGCCCAGGGCTAGGGTTAGGTTCTCCGCAGGGTTTAAGCAGATAGGGCCTTTTGGCTCAAGGCTAGGGTTAAGGTCTCTTCGGGGTTTAAGGGGATACGGCCTTTTAGCCTTGGGTTAGGGTCTCCTCAGGGTTTAAGGGGATAGGGCCTTTTGGCCCTGGGCTAGGGTTAGGGTCTCCTC